>NW_028168666.1:0-128492 GCF_964237585.1 Gallinula chloropus
CCATTCCCACCCTAAGCTAAATGACAAGAGTTGTTTCAAATTCCATGTGTTGCATCCTGTTCCAGAAAGATCTGTGCACAGGCCTATCTAACCTTCATCTTTATGCACAGCAGCTGTGCTTAAACGACTTTTGGGGTAGGTAACCAGCTTGATCAGACCACCAGCTCCTTATTCCCTTTGAACAATCACAAATCCCATAATAATACCCCCCACATGGCAAAAGAAGAAGGGCATGTGCAGCTGATTTGTTTCTGGTTTATTTTTACTGACTTACCCCTCACCAAGCCACTTGGAATCCTTTAGCATCAGACCTGGACAAACAAGAAGTCCCTGCTGACTGGAGGTTAGCCAATGTGATGCTCACCTACAACGAGTGATGGAAGGAGGATCAGCCAACTGCAGGCCTGTCAGTCTGACATCTGTGCCCTTGGAGATTCTGAATCTTGAGTGCCACCATGTGGCAAGTACAGAACAACCAGGGGATCAGGCCAGACAGCAGGGGGTTGTGAGAGGCAGGTGCTGCATGACTACCTTCACCATCTCCTCCTGTGGCAAGATCACCTGCTTACCAGATGAGGGGAAGGTGCTCGCCCAGCAAGGACACAGTGCTGGTGAACTGGGCTGTTGCTGCTGTTTTCAATTCTGCTCCAAGCCCAGCTCAAGCCCTGCAAAGCATCATGGGGACACCCCCAAACCATTCTGTGATTCATTAGGAGCCCTTTGCTGCCAAGATGCAGAGCTCTGAAATGGGTGAGGAGGGGCAGAGGCTGGACACAAAAGGGCAAAGGCACCTAGTGAATATGGGAGTCCAGAAGGGATGTCTTGCCTGACATGGAGAGGATGTAGGCCCAGTGAGATACAGGATGGGGGGAGATGAGTGGGGAGATGCTCTCCCAGCAAGGGCTCAGCTGTGGGATCCTGGTCAGGGGCATCTGGGTGAGCCAGGTTCCTGCTGCAGCAATTGAAATGTCTCTGCCCATGGTGCAGGTACCAGTCTGACCATCAAGGACACCTGAAACTCCAAAGGTGCTGGAGGAGAGACTGTCCTCTCCCTGATGCCCCATCTGGAGTCCTGTGTCCAGATCTGGGGCCCCCAGTACAAGAAGGATGTGGAACTGTTGGAGAGGGTTCAGAGGAGGGCCACGAAGATGATTAGAGGGCTGGAGCACCTGCCCTACAAAGAGAGGCTGAGGGAACTGGGCTTGTTCAGCCTGGAGAAGAGAAGGCTGCGGGAGGACCCCATTGCAGCCTCCCAGCCCCTGAAGGGAGCTTATAGGCAGGAGGGGATTCGACTTTTTAAAAGAGCAGATAATGGCAGGTGTCGTGGTTTCACCCGGCTGAGGGCCAAGATCCACGCAGCTGCCTGCTCCTTAAAGGAAAAGAGCAGGTTAAAGGGAAGAGGGAAGGGGGGTGAGAAGTAAGGGAAGGGAAAAAGGAAGAGAAAGGGGCAAATAACCCCAAAATCAAGAAATTAAGAGGCCCGTGGGTTGGGATAAGGATAGTTTACTAAGATAACAGAAAGATACAATGTAACAATACTAACAGGACTTCAAAGCAAAATATATGAAGCTGTTGATACACAATGCAGTTTCTCACCGAACCACACAACTCAGGCCGTGCCACCCAGAGCCGTCCCAGAACCCGACCGTCGCCCAAGAACCGCACGTCCCGGAGCCACCCCAGGCCTTCCTCCCATCAGCCCCCCGATATCCTGGGCAGGACGTAACTGGCGTGGAATACTCTCTTTGGTCAGCTCGGTCACCTGTCCTGGCTTCGCCCCTCCTTTCTCATGAAGAGCTGAGAAAGTCCTTGACTGTCTGACAGCAACTAGAAACATCAGGGTGTTATCAGCACTACTCCCATTTTACTCTAAAACACAGCATTCATCTGCTGTTACAAATGAAATTAACTCTATACTGACCAAAACCAGGACACAGTGATTTTCTACCCCAAAAATGGTCTGTTCTCACCAAAAATTACCATTTTGGACCATTTTTTCAATTTTTATACTCATTTTTCACCCAAATATTCCAACTCTTCACCCAATTTTGACAAATTCAGCCCAACACTTCACATTCTCTTACCATTTCTGTGATTTTCTACCCCAAAAATGGTCTGTTCTCACCAAAAATTACCATTTTGGACCATTTTTTCAATTTTCATACTCATTTTTCACCCAAATAGTTCAACTCTTCACCCAATTTTGACAAATTCAGCCCAACACTTCACATTCTCTTACCATTTCTGTGATTTTCTACCCCAAAAATGGTCTGTTCTCACCAAAAATTACCATTTTGGACCATTTTTTCAATTTTTATACTCATTTTTCACCCAAATAGTCCAACTCTTCACCCAGTTTTGACAAATTCAGCACAACACTTCACATTCTCTTACCATTTCTGTGATTTTCTACCCCAAAAATGGTCTGTTCTCACCACAAATTACCATTTTGGACCATTTTTTCAATTTTTATACTCATTTTTCACCCAAATAGTCCAACTCTTCACCCAATTTTGACAAATTCAGCCCAACACTTCACATTCTCTTACCATTTCTGTGATTTTCTACCCCAAAAATGGTCTGTTCTCACCAAAAATTACCATTTTGGACCATTTTTTCAATTTTTATACTCATTTTTCACCCAAATAGTCCAACTCTGCTCCCAATTTTGACAAATTCAGCCCAACACTTCACATTCTCTTACCATTTCTGTGATTTTCTACCCCAAAAATGGTCTGTTCTCACCACAAATTACCATTTTGGACCATTTTTTCAATTTTTATACTCATTTTTCACCCAAATAGTCCAACTCTTCACCCAGTTTTGACAAATTCAGCCAAACGCTTCACATTCTCTTACCATTTCTGTGATTTTCTACCCCAAAAATGGTCTGTTCTCACCAAAAATTACCATTTTGGACCATTTTTTCAATTTTTATACTCATTTTTCACCCAAATAGTCCAACTCTGCTCCCAATTTTGACAAATTCAGCCCAACACTTCACATTCTCTTACCATTTCTGTGATTTTCTACCCCAAAAATGGGCTGTTCTCACCACAAATTACCATTTTGGACCATTTTTTCAATTTTTATACTCATTTTTCACCCAAATAGTCCAACTCTGCTCCCAATTTTGACAAATTCAGTTCAACGCTTCACATTCTCTTACCATTTCTGTCATTTTCTACCCCAAAAATGGTCTGTTCTCACCAAAAATTACCATTTTGGACCATTTTTTCAATTTTTATACTCATTTTTCACCCAAATAGTCCAACTCTTCACCCAGTTTTGACAAATTCAGCCCAACACTTCACATTCTCTTACCATTTCTGTCATTTTCTACCCCAAAAATGGGCTGTTCTCACCAAAAATTACCATTTTGGACCATTTTTTCAATTTTTATACTCATTTTTCACCCAAATAGTCCAACTCTGCTCCCAATTTTCACAAATTCAGCCCAACACTTCACATTCTCTTACCATTTCTGTGATTTTCTACCCCAAAAATGGTCTGTTCTCACCACAAATTACCATTTTGGACCATTTTTTCAATTTTTATACTCATTTTTCACCCAAATAGTCCAACTCTTCACCCAATTTTGACAAATTCAGTTCAACGCTTCACATTCTCTTACCATTTCTGTCATTTTCTACCCCAAAAATGGTCTGTTCTCACCAAAAATTACCATTTTGGACCATTTTTTCAATTTTTATACTCATTTTTCACCCAAATAGTCCAACTCTTCACCCAGTTTTGACAAATTCAGCCCAACACTTCACATTCTCTTACCATTTCTGTGATTTTCTACCCCAAAAATGGTCTGTTCTCACCAAAAATTACCATTTTGGACCATTTTTTCAATTTTTATACTCATTTTTCACCCAAATAGTCCAACTCTGCTCCCAATTTTGACAAATTCAGCCCAACACTTCACATTCTCTTACCATTTCTGTCATTTTCTACCCCAAAAATGGTCTGTTCTCACCAAAAATTACCATTTTGGACCATTTTTTCAATTTTTATACTCATTTTTCACCCAAATAGTCCAACTCTGCTCCCAATTTTGACAAATTCAGCCCAACACTTCACATTCTCTTACCATTTCTGTGATTTTCTACCCCAAAAATGGTCTGTTCTCCCCAAAAATTACCATTTTGGACCATTTTTTCAATTTTTATACTCATTTTTCACCCAAATAGTCCAACTCTTCACCCAATTTTGACAAATTCAGTTCAACGCTTCACATTCTCTTACCATTTCTGTGATTTTCTACCCCAAAAATGGTCTGTTCTCACCAAAAATTACCATTTTGGACCATTTTTTCAATTTTTATACTCATTTTTCACCCAAATAGTCCAACTCTTCACCCAGTTTTGACAAATTCAGCCCAACACTTCACATTCTCTTACCATTTCTGTCATTTTCTACCCCAAAAATGGTCTGTTCTCACCAAAAATTACCATTTTGGACCATTTTTTCAAGTTTTATACTCATTTTTCACCCAAATAGTCCAACTCTGCTCCCAATTTTGACAAATTCAGCCCAACACTTCACATTCTCTTACCATTTCTGTGATTTTCTACCCCAAAAATGGTCTGTTCTCACCACAAATTACCATTTTGGACCATTTTTTCAATTTTTAAACTCATTTTTCACCCAAATAGTCCAACTCTTCACCCAGTTTTGACAAATTCAGCCCAACGCTTCACATTCTCTTACCATTTCTGTGATTTTCTACCCCAAAAATGGTCTGTTCTCACCAAAAATTACCATTTTGGACCATTTTTTCAATTTTTATACTCATTTTTCACCCAAATAGTCCAACTCTGCTCCCAATTTTGACAAATTCAGCCCAACACTTCACATTCTCTTACCATTTCTGTGATTTTCTACCCCAAAAATGGGCTGTTCTCACCAAAAATTACCATTTTGGACCATTTTTTCAAGTTTTATACTCATTTTTCACCCAAATAGTCCAACTCTGCTCCCAATTTTGAAAAATTCAGTTCAACGCTTCACATTCTCTTACCATTTCTGTGATTTTCTACCCCAAAAATGGTCTGTTCTCACCAAAAATTACCATTTTGGACCATTTTTTCAATTTTCATACTCATTTTTCACCCAAATAGTCCAACTCTTCACCCAGTTTTGACAAATTCAGCCCAACACTTCACATTCTCTTACCATTTCTGTGATTTTCTACCCCAAAAATGGTCTGTTCTCACCAAAAATTACCATTTTGGACCATTTTTTCAATTTTTATACTCATTTTTCACCCAAATAGTCCAACTCTGCTCCCAATTTTGACAAATTCAGCCCAACACTTCACATTCTCTTACCATTTCTGTGATTTTCTACCCCAAAAATGGTCTGTTCTCACCACAAATTACCATTTTGGACCATTTTTTCAATTTTTATACTCATTTTTCACCCAAATAGTCCAACTCTTCACCCAATTTTGACAAATTCAGTTCAACGCTTCACATTCTCTTACCATTTCTGTGATTTTCTACCCCAAAAATGGTCTGTTCTCACCAAAAATTACCATTTTGGACCATTTTTTCAATTTTTATACTCATTTTTCACCCAAATAGTCCAACTCTTCACCCAGTTTTGACAAATTCAGCCCAACACTTCACATTCTCTTACCATTTCTGTGACTTTCTACCCCAAAAATGGTCTGTTCTCACCAAAAATTACCATTTTGGACCATTTTTTCAATTTTTATACTCATTTTTCACCCAAATAGTCCAACTCTGCTCCCAATTTTGACAAATTCAGCCCAACACTTCACATTCTCTTACCATTTCTGTCATTTTCTACCCCAAAAATGGTCTGTTCTCACCAAAAATTACCATTTTGGACCATTTTTTCAATTTTTATACTCATTTTTCACCCAAATAGTCCAACTCTGCTCCCAATTTTGACAAATTCAGCCCAACACTTCACATTCTCTTACCATTTCTGTGATTTTCTACCCCAAAAATGGTCTGTTCTCACCAAAAATTACCATTTTGGACCATTTTTTCAAGTTTTATACTCATTTTTCACCCAAATAGTCCAACTCTGCTCCCAATTTTGACAAATTCAGCCCAACACTTCACATTCTCTTACCATTTCTGTGATTTTCTACCCCAAAAATGGTCTGTTCTCACCAAAAATTACCATTTTGGACCATTTTTTCAAGTTTTATACTCATTTTTCACCCAAATAGTCCAACTCTTCACCCAATTTTGACAAATTCAGCCCAACGCTTCACATTCTCTTACCATTTCTGTGATTTTCTACCCCAAAAATGGTCTGTTCTCACCAAAAATTACCATTTTGGACCATTTTTTCAAGTTTTATACTCATTTTTCACCCAAATAGTCCAACTCTGCTCCCAATTTTGACAAATTCAGCCCAACACTTCACATTCTCTTACCATTTCTGTGACTTTCTACCCCAAAAATGGGCTGTTCTCACCAAAAATTACCATTTTGGACCATTTTTTCAATTTTTATACTCATTTTTCACCCAAATAGTCCAACTCTTCACCCAGTTTTGACAAATTCAGCCCAACGCTTCACATTCTCTTACCATTTCTGTGATTTTCTACCCCAAAAATGGGCTGTTCTCACCAAAAATTACCATTTTGGACCATTTTTTCAATTTTTATACTCATTTTTCACCCAAATAGTCCAACTCTGCTCCCAATTTTGACAAATTCAGCCCAACACTTCACATTCTCTTACCATTTCTGTCATTTTCTACCCCAAAAATGGGCTGTTCTCACCAAAAATTACCATTTTGGACCATTTTTTCAAGTTTTATACTCATTTTTCACCCAAATAGTCCAACTCTGCTCCCAATTTTGAAAAATTCAGTTCAACGCTTCACATTCTCTTACCATTTCTGTGATTTTCTACCCCAAAAATGGTCTGTTCTCACCAAAAATTACCATTTTGGACCATTTTTTCAATTTTCATACTCATTTTTCACCCAAATAGTCCAACTCTGCTCCCAATTTTGACAAATTCAGCCCAACACTTCACATTCTCTTACCATTTCTGTGATTTTCTACCCCAAAAATGGTCTGTTCTCACCAAAAATTACCATTTTGGACCATTTTTTCAATTTTTATACTCATTTTTCACCCAAATAGTCCAACTCTGCTCCCAATTTTGACAAATTCAGCCCAACACTTCACATTCTCTTACCATTTCTGTGATTTTCTACCCCAAAAATGGTCTGTTCTCACCACAAATTACCATTTTGGACCATTTTTTCAATTTTTATACTCATTTTTCACCCAAATAGTCCAACTCTTCACCCAGTTTTGACAAATTCAGCCCAACGCTTCACATTCTCTTACCATTTCTGTGATTTTCTACCCCAAAAATGGTCTGTTCTCACCAAAAATTACCATTTTGGACCATTTTTTCAATTTTTATACTCATTTTTCACCCAAATAGTCCAACTCTGCTCCCAATTTTGACAAATTCAGCCCAACACTTCACATTCTCTTACCATTTCTGTGATTTTCTACCCCAAAAATGGTCTGTTCTCACCAAAAATTACCATTTTGGACCATTTTTTCAATTTTTATACTCATTTTTCACCCAAATAGTCCAACTCTGCTCCCAATTTTGACAAATTCAGCCCAACACTTCACATTCTCTTACCATTTCTGTGATTTTCTACCCCAAAAATGGTCTGTTCTCACCACAAATTACCATTTTGGACCATTTTTTCAATTTTTATACTCATTTTTCACCCAAATAGTCCAACTCTTCACCCAGTTTTGACAAATTCAGCCCAACGCTTCACATTCTCTTACCATTTCTGTGATTTTCTACCCCAAAAATGGTCTGTTCTCACCAAAAATTACCATTTTGGACCATTTTTTCAATTTTTATACTCATTTTTCACCCAAATAGTCCAACTCTGCTCCCAATTTTGACAAATTCAGCCCAACACTTCACATTCTCTTACCATTTCTGTGATTTTCTACCCCAAAAATGGTCTGTTCTCACCAAAAATTACCATTTTGGACCATTTTTTCAAGTTTTATACTCATTTTTCACCCAAATAGTCCAACTCTGCTCCCAATTTTGAAAAATTCAGTTCAACGCTTCACATTCTCTTACCATTTCTGTGATTTTCTACCCCAAAAATGGTCTGTTCTCACCAAAAATTACCATTTTGGACCATTTTTTCAATTTTTATACTCATTTTTCACCCAAATAGTCCAACTCTTCACCCAGTTTTGACAAATTCAGCCCAACACTTCACATTCTCTTACCATTTCTGTGATTTTCTACCCCAAAAATGGGCTGTTCTCACCAAAAATTACCATTTTGGACCATTTTTTCAATTTTTATACTCATTTTTCACCCAAATAGTCCAACTCTGCTCCCAATTTTGACAAATTCAGCCCAACACTTCACATTCTCTTACCATTTCTGTGATTTTCTACCCCAAAAATGGTCTGTTCTCACCACAAATTACCATTTTGGACCATTTTTTCAATTTTTATACTCATTTTTCACCCAAATAGTCCAACTCTTCACCCAATTTTGACAAATTCAGTTCAACGCTTCACATTCTCTTACCATTTCTGTGATTTTCTACCCCAAAAATGGTCTGTTCTCACCAAAAATTACCATTTTGGACCATTTTTTCAAGTTTTATACTCATTTTTCACCCAAATAGTCCAACTCTGCTCCCAATTTTGACAAATTCAGCCCAACACTTCACATTCTCTTACCATTTCTGTGACTTTCTACCCCAAAAATGGGCTGTTCTCACCAAAAATTACCATTTTGGACCATTTTTTCAATTTTTATACTCATTTTTCACCCAAATAGTCCAACTCTTCACCCAGTTTTGACAAATTCAGCCCAACGCTTCACATTCTCTTACCATTTCTGTGATTTTCTACCCCAAAAATGGTCTGTTCTCACCAAAAATTACCATTTTGGACCATTTTTTCAATTTTTATACTCATTTTTCACCCAAATAGTCCAACTCTGCTCCCAATTTTGACAAATTCAGCCCAACACTTCACATTCTCTTACCATTTCTGTGATTTTCTACCCCAAAAATGGTCTGTTCTCACCACAAATTACCATTTTGGACCATTTTTTCAAGTTTTATACTCATTTTTCACCCAAATAGTCCAACTCTGCTCCCAATTTTGAAAAATTCAGTTCAACGCTTCACATTCTCTTACCATTTCTGTGATTTTCTACCCCAAAAATGGTCTGTTCTCACCAAAAATTACCATTTTGGACCATTTTTTCAATTTTCATACTCATTTTTCACCCAAATAGTCCAACTCTGCTCCCAATTTTGACAAATTCAGCCCAACACTTCACATTCTCTTACCATTTCTGTGATTTTCTACCCCAAAAATGGTCTGTTCTCACCAAAAATTACCATTTTGGACCATTTTTTCAATTTTTATACTCATTTTTCACCCAAATAGTCCAACTCTGCTCCCAATTTTGACAAATTCAGCCCAACACTTCACATTCTCTTACCATTTCTGTGATTTTCTACCCCAAAAATGGTCTGTTCTCACCACAAATTACCATTTTGGACCATTTTTTCAATTTTTATACTCATTTTTCACCCAAATAGTCCAACTCTTCACCCAGTTTTGACAAATTCAGCCCAACGCTTCACATTCTCTTACCATTTCTGTGATTTTCTACCCCAAAAATGGTCTGTTCTCACCAAAAATTACCATTTTGGACCATTTTTTCAATTTTTATACTCATTTTTCACCCAAATAGTCCAACTCTGCTCCCAATTTTGACAAATTCAGCCCAACACTTCACATTCTCTTACCATTTCTGTGATTTTCTACCCCAAAAATGGTCTGTTCTCACCAAAAATTACCATTTTGGACCATTTTTTCAAGTTTTATACTCATTTTTCACCCAAATAGTCCAACTCTGCTCCCAATTTTGAAAAATTCAGTTCAACGCTTCACATTCTCTTACCATTTCTGTGATTTTCTACCCCAAAAATGGTCTGTTCTCACCAAAAATTACCATTTTGGACCATTTTTTCAATTTTTATACTCATTTTTCACCCAAATAGTCCAACTCTTCACCCAGTTTTGACAAATTCAGCCCAACACTTCACATTCTCTTACCATTTCTGTGATTTTCTACCCCAAAAATGGGCTGTTCTCACCAAAAATTACCATTTTGGACCATTTTTTCAATTTTTATACTCATTTTTCACCCAAATAGTCCAACTCTGCTCCCAATTTTGACAAATTCAGCCCAACACTTCACATTCTCTTACCATTTCTGTGATTTTCTACCCCAAAAATGGTCTGTTCTCACCACAAATTACCATTTTGGACCATTTTTTCAATTTTTATACTCATTTTTCACCCAAATAGTCCAACTCTTCACCCAATTTTGACAAATTCAGTTCAACGCTTCACATTCTCTTACCATTTCTGTGATTTTCTACCCCAAAAATGGTCTGTTCTCACCAAAAATTACCATTTTGGACCATTTTTTCAATTTTTATACTCATTTTTCACCCAAATAGTCCAACTCTTCACCCAGTTTTGACAAATTCAGCCCAACACTTCACATTCTCTTACCATTTCTGTCATTTTCTACCCCAAAAATGGTCTGTTCTCACCAAAAATTACCATTTTGGACCATTTTTTCAATTTTTATACTCATTTTTCACCCAAATAGTCCAACTCTGCTCCCAATTTTCACAAATTCAGCCCAACACTTCACATTCTCTTACCATTTCTGTCATTTTCTACCCCAAAAATGGTCTGTTCTCACCACAAATTACCATTTTGGACCATTTTTTCAAGTTTTATACTCATTTTTCACCCAAATAGTCCAACTCTGCTCCCAATTTTGACAAATTCAGCCCAACACTTCACATTCTCTTACCATTTCTGTGATTTTCTACCCCAAAAATGGTCTGTTCTCACCAAAAATTACCATTTTGGACCATTTTTTCAAGTTTTACACTCATTTTTCACCCAAATAGTCCAACTCTGCTCCCAATTTTGACAAATTCAGCCCAACACTTCACATTCTCTTACCATTTCTGTGATTTTCTACCCCAAAAATGGTCTGTTCTCACCAAAAATTACCATTTTGGACCATTTTTTCAAGTTTTATACTCATTTTTCACCCAAATAGTCCAACTCTTCACCCAATTTTGACAAATTCAGCCCAACGCTTCACATTCTCTTACCATTTCTGTGATTTTCTACCCCAAAAATGGGCTGTTCTCACCAAAAATTACCATTTTGGACCATTTTTTCAAGTTTTATACTCATTTTTCACCCAAATAGTCCAACTCTGCTCCCAATTTTGACAAATTCAGCCCAACACTTCACATTCTCTTACCATTTCTGTGACTTTCTACCCCAAAAATGGGCTGTTCTCACCAAAAATTACCATTTTGGACCATTTTTTCAATTTTTATACTCATTTTTCACCCAAATAGTCCAACTCTGCTCCCAATTTTGACAAATTCAGCCCAACACTTCACATTCTCTTACCATTTCTGTGATTTTCTACCCCAAAAATGGTCTGTTCTCACCAAAAATTACCATTTTGGACCATTTTTTCAATTTTTATACTCATTTTTCACCCAAATAGTCCAACTCTTCACCCAATTTTGACAAATTCAGCCCAACACTTCACATTCTCTTACCATTTCTGTGATTTTCTACCCCAAAAATGGGCTGTTCTCACCAAAAATTACCATTTTGGACCATTTTTTCAATTTTTATACTCATTTTTCACCCAAATAGTCCAACTCTGCTCCCAATTTTGACAAATTCAGCCCAACACTTCACATTCTCTTACCATTTCTGTGATTTTCTACCCCAAAAATGGGCTGTTCTCACCAAAAATTACCATTTTGGACCATTTTTTCAATTTTTATACTCATTTTTCACCCAAATAGTCCAACTCTTCACCCAATTTTGACAAATTCAGCCCAACACTTCACATTCTCTTACCATTTCTGTGATTTTCTACCCCAAAAATGGTCTGTTCTCACCACAAATTACCATTTTGGACCATTTTTTCAATTTATAACACACTTCATCCTCTTAACCATTTCTGTGATTTCTACAAAATGTCTGTTCTCACCAAAATACCATTTTTGCTTTTTTCTTCATACTCATTTTCAACCCAAATAGTCCAACTCTTCACCCAATTTTGACAAATTCAGCCCAGCACTTCACATTTTCTTACCATTTCTGTGATTTTCTACCCCAAAAATGGGCTGTTCTCACCAAAAATTACCATTTTGGACCATTTTTTCAAGTTTTATACTCATTTTTCACCCAAATAGTCCAACTCTGCTCCCAATTTTGACAAATTCAGCCCAACACTTCACATTCTCTTACCATTTCTGTGATTTTCTACCCCAAAAATGGGCTGTTCTCACCAAAAATTACCATTTTGGACCATTTTTTCAATTTTTATACTCATTTTTCACCCAAATAGTCCAACTCTGCTCCCAATTTTGACAAATTCAGCCCAACACTTCACATTCTCTTACCATTTCTGTGATTTTCTACCCCAAAAATGGTCTGTTCTCACCAAAAATTACCATTTTGGACCATTTTTTCAATTTTTATACTCATTTTTCACCCAAATAGTCCAACTCTGCTCCCAATTTTGACAAATTCAGCCCAACACTTCACATTCTCTTACCATTTCTGTGATTTTCTACCCCAAAAATGGTCTGTTCTCACCAAAAATTACCATTTTGGACCATTTTTTCAAGTTTTATACTCATTTTTCACCCAAATAGTCCAACTCTTCACCCAATTTTGAAAAATTCAGTTCAACGCTTCACATTCTCTTACCATTTCTGTGATTTTCTACCCCAAAAATGGTCTGTTCTCACCAAAAATTACCATTTTGGACCATTTTTTCAATTTTTATACTCATTTTTCACCCAAATAGTCCAACTCTTCACCCAGTTTTGACAAATTCAGCCCAACACTTCACATTCTCTTACCATTTCTGTGATTTTCTACCCCAAAAATGGGCTGTTCTCACCAAAAATTACCATTTTGGACCATTTTTTCAATTTTTATACTCATTTTTCACCCAAATAGTCCAACTCTGCTCCCAATTTTGACAAATTCAGCCCAACACTTCACATTCTCTTACCATTTCTGTGATTTTCTACCCCAAAAATGGTCTGTTCTCACCACAAATTACCATTTTGGACCATTTTTTCAATTTTTATACTCATTTTTCACCCAAATAGTCCAACTCTTCACCCAATTTTGACAAATTCAGTTCAACGCTTCACATTCTCTTACCATTTCTGTGATTTTCTACCCCAAAAATGGTCTGTTCTCACCAAAAATTACCATTTTGGACCATTTTTTCAATTTTTATACTCATTTTTCACCCAAATAGTCCAACTCTTCACCCAGTTTTGACAAATTCAGCCCAACACTTCACATTCTCTTACCATTTCTGTCATTTTCTACCCCAAAAATGGGCTGTTCTCACCAAAAATTACCATTTTGGACCATTTTTTCAATTTTTATACTCATTTTTCACCCAAATAGTCCAACTCTGCTCCCAATTTTCACAAATTCAGCCCAACACTTCACATTCTCTTACCATTTCTGTCATTTTCTACCCCAAAAATGGTCTGTTCTCACCACAAATTACCATTTTGGACCATTTTTTCAAGTTTTATACTCATTTTTCACCCAAATAGTCCAACTCTGCTCCCAATTTTGACAAATTCAGCCCAACACTTCACATTCTCTTACCATTTCTGTGATTTTCTACCCCAAAAATGGTCTGTTCTCACCAAAAATTACCATTTTGGACCATTTTTTCAAGTTTTACACTCATTTTTCACCCAAATAGTCCAACTCTGCTCCCAATTTTGACAAATTCAGCCCAACACTTCACATTCTCTTACCATTTCTGTGATTTTCTACCCCAAAAATGGTCTGTTCTCACCAAAAATTACCATTTTGGACCATTTTTTCAAGTTTTATACTCATTTTTCACCCAAATAGTCCAACTCTTCACCCAATTTTGACAAATTCAGCCCAACGCTTCACATTCTCTTACCATTTCTGTGATTTTCTACCCCAAAAATGGGCTGTTCTCACCAAAAATTACCATTTTGGACCATTTTTTCAAGTTTTATACTCATTTTTCACCCAAATAGTCCAACTCTGCTCCCAATTTTGACAAATTCAGCCCAACACTTCACATTCTCTTACCATTTCTGTGACTTTCTACCCCAAAAATGGGCTGTTCTCACCAAAAATTACCATTTTGGACCATTTTTTCAATTTTTATACTCATTTTTCACCCAAATAGTCCAACTCTGCTCCCAATTTTGACAAATTCAGCCCAACACTTCACATTCTCTTACCATTTCTGTGATTTTCTACCCCAAAAATGGTCTGTTCTCACCAAAAATTACCATTTTGGACCATTTTTTCAATTTTTATACTCATTTTTCACCCAAATAGTCCAACTCTTCACCCAATTTTGACAAATTCAGCCCAACACTTCACATTCTCTTACCATTTCTGTGATTTTCTACCCCAAAAATGGGCTGTTCTCACCAAAAATTACCATTTTGGACCATTTTTTCAATTTTTATACTCATTTTTCACCCAAATAGTCCAACTCTGCTCCCAATTTTGACAAATTCAGCCCAACACTTCACATTCTCTTACCATTTCTGTGATTTTCTACCCCAAAAATGGTCTGTTCTCACCAAAAATTACCATTTTGGACCATTTTTTCAAGTTTTATACTCATTTTTCACCCAAATAGTCCAACTCTTCACCCAATTTTGACAAATTCAGCCCAACACTTCACATTCTCTTACCATTTCTGTGATTTTCTACCCCAAAAATGGTCTGTTCTCACCACAAATTACCATTTTGGACCATTTTTTCAATTTTTATACTCATTTTTCACCCAAATAGTCCAACTCTTCACCCAATTTTGACAAATTCAGCCCAACACTTCACATTCTCACTCATTTTTCACCCAAATAGTCCAACTCTTCACCCAATTTTGACAAATTCAGCCCAACACTTCACATTCTCTTACCATTTCTGTGATTTTCTACCCCAAAAATGGTCTGTTCTCACCAAAAATTACCATTTTGGACCATTTTTTCAATTTTTATACTCATTTTTCACCCAAATAGTCCAACTCTTCACCCAATTTTGACAAATTCAGCCCAGCACTTCACATTTTCTTACCATTTCTGTGATTTTCTACCCCAAAAATGGGCTGTTCTCACCAAAAATTACCATTTTGGACCATTTTTTCAAGTTTTATACTCATTTTTCACCCAAATAGTCCAACTCTGCTCCCAATTTTGACAAATTCAGCCCAACACTTCACATTCTCTTACCATTTCTGTGATTTTCTACCCCAAAAATGGTCTGTTCTCACCAAAAATTACCATTTTGGACCATTTTTTCAATTTTTATACTCATTTTTCACCCAAATAGTCCAACTCTGCTCCCAATTTTGACAAATTCAGCCCAACACTTCACATTCTCTTACCATTTCTGTGATTTTCTACCCCAAAAATGGTCTGTTCTCACCAAAAATTACCATTTTGGACCATTTTTTCAATTTTTATACTCATTTTTCACCCAAATAGTCCAACTCTGCTCCCAATTTTGACAAATTCAGCCCAACACTTCACATTCTCTTACCATTTCTGTGATTTTCTACCCCAAAAATTGGCTGTTCTCACCAAAAATTACCATTTTGGACCATTTTTTCAAGTTTTATACTCATTTTTCACCCAAATAGTCCAACTCTGCTCCCAATTTTGACAAATTGAGCCCAACACTTCACATTCTCTTACCATTTCTGTGATTTTCTACCCCAAAAATGGTCTGTTCTCACCAAAAATTACCATTTTGGACCATTTTTTCAAGTTTTATACTCATTTTTCACCCAAATAGTCCAACTCTGCTCCCAATTTTGACAAATTCAGCCCAACACTTCACATTCTCTTACCATTTCTGTGATTTTCTACCCCAAAAATGGTCTGTTCTCACCAGAAATTACCATTTTGGACCATTTTTTCAATTTTTATACTCATTTTTCACCCAAGTAGTCCAACTCTTCACCCAGTTTTGACAAATTCAGCCCAACACTTCACATTCTCTTACCATTTCTGTGATTTTCTACCCCAAAAATGGGCTGTTCTCACCAAAAATTACCATTTTGGACCATTTTTTCAATTTTTATACTCATTTTTCACCCAAATAGTCCAACTCTGCTCCCAATTTTGACAAATTCAGCCCAACACTTCACATTCTCTTACCATTTCTGTGATTTTCTACCCCAAAAATGGTCTGTTCTCACCAAAAATTACCATTTTGGACCATTTTTTCAATTTTTATACTCATTTTTCACCCAAATAGTCCAACTCTGCTCCCAATTTTGACAAATTCAGCCCAACACTTCACATTCTCTTACCATTTCTGTGATTTTCTACCCCAAAAATGGTCTGTTCTCACCAAAAATTACCATTTTGGACCATTTTTTCAAGTTTTATACTCATTTTTCACCCAAATAGTCCAACTCTTCACCCAATTTTGACAAATTCAGCCCAACACTTCACATTCTCTTACCATTTCTGTGATTTTCTACCCCAAAAATGGTCTGTTCTCACCAAAAATTACCATTTTGGACCATTTTTTCAAGTTTTATACTCATTTTTCACCCAAATAGTCCAACTCTGCTCCCAATTTTGACAAATTCAGCCCAACACTTCACATTCTCTTACCATTTCTGTGATTTTCTACCCCAAAAATGGTCTGTTCTCACCAAAATTTACCATTTTGGACCATTTTTTCAATTTTTACACTCATTTTTCACCCAAATAGTCCAAATCTGCTCCCAATTTTGACAAATTCAGCCCAACACTTCATATTCTCTTACCATTTCTGTGATTTTCTACCCCAAAAATGGTCTGTTCTCACCAAAAATTACCATTTTGGACCATTTTTTCAATTTTTACACTCATTTTTCACCCAAATAGTCCAACTCTTCACCCAATTTTGACAAATTCAGCCCAACACTTCACATTCTCTTACCATTTCTGTGATTTTCTACCCCAAAAATGGTCTGTTCTCACCACAAATTACCATTTTGGACCATTTTTTCAATTTTTATACTCATTTTTCACCCAAATAGTCCAACTCTTCACCCAATTTTGACAAATTCAGCCCAACGCTTCACATTCTCTTACCACTTCTGTGATTTTCTACCCCAAAAATGGGCTGTTCTCACCACAAATTACCATTTTGGACCATTTTTTCAATTTTTATACTCATTTTTCACCCAAATAGTCCAACTCTTCACCCAATTTTGACAAATTCAGCCCAACACTTCACATTCTCTTACCATTTCTGTGATTTTCTACCCCAAAAATGGTCTGTTCTCACCAAAAATTACCATTTTGGACCATTTTTTCAATTTTTATACTCATTTTTCACCCAAATAGTCCAACTCTGCTCCCAATTTTGACAAATTCAGCCCAACACTTCACATTCTCTTACCATTTCTGTGATTTTCTACCCCAAAAATGGGCTGTTCTCACCAAAAATTACCATTTTGGACCATTTTTTCAATTTTTATACTCATTTTTCACCCAAATAGTCCAACTCTTCACCCAATTTTGACAAATTCAGCCCAACACTTCACATTTTCTTACCATTTCTGTGATTTTCTACCCCAAAAATGGGCTGTTCTCACCAAAAATTACCATTTTGGACCATTTTTTCAATTTTTATACTCATTTTTCACCCAAATAGTCCAACTCTTCACCCAATTTTGACAAATTCAGCCCAACACTTCACATTCTCTTACCATTTCTGTGATTTTCTACCCCAAAAATGGGCTGTTCTCACCAAAAATTACCATTTTGGACCATTTTTTCAATTTTTATACTCATTTTTCACCCAAATAGTCCAACTCTGCTCCCAATTTTGACAAATTCAGCCCAACACTTCACATTCTCTTACCATTTCTGTGATTTTCTACCCCAAAAATGGTCTGTTCTCACCAAAAATTACCATTTTGGACCATTTTTTCAAGTTTTATACTCATTTTTCACCCAAATAGTCCAACTCTGCTCCCAATTTTGACAAATTCAGCCCAACACTTCACATTCTCTTACCATTTCTGTGATTTTCTACCCCAAAAATGGTCTGTTCTCACCACAAATTACCATTTTGGACCATTTTTTCAATTTTTATACTCATTTTTCACCCAAATAGTCCAAATCTTCACCCAGTTTTGACAAATTCAGCCCAACACTTCACATTCTCTTACCATTTCTGTGATTTTCTACCCCAAAAATGGTCTGTTCTCACCAAAAATTACCATTTTGGACCATTTTTTCAAGTTTTATACTCATTTTTCACCCAAATAGTCCAACTCTTCACCCAATTTTGACAAATTCAGCCCAACGCTTCACATTCTCTTACCATTTCTGTGATTTTCTACCCCAAAAATGGGCTGTTCTCACCAAAAATTACCATTTTGGACCATTTTTTCAAGTTTTATACTCATTTTTCACCCAAATAGTCCAACTCTTCTCCCAATTTTGATAAATTCAGCCCAACACTTCACATTCTCTTACCATTTCTGTGATTTTCTACCCCAAAAATGGTCTGTTCTCACCAAGAATTACCATTTTGGACCATTTTTTCAATTTTTATACTCATTTTTCACCCAAATAGTCCAACTCTGCTCCCAATTTTGACAAATTCAGCCCAACACTTCACATTCTCTTACCATTTCTGTGATTTTCTACCCCAAAAATGGTCTGTTCTCACCACAAATTACCATTTTGGACCATTTATTCAATTTTTATACTCATTTTTCACCCAAATAGTCCAACTCTTCACCCAATTTTGACAAATTCAGCCCAACACTTCACATTCTCTTACCATTTCTGTGATTTTCTACCCCAAAAATGGTCTGTTCTCACCAAAAATTACCATTTTGGACCATTTTTTCAATTTTTATACTCATTTTTCACCCAAATAGTCCAACTCTTCACCCAATTTTGACAAATTCAGCCCAGCACTTCACATTTTCTTACCATTTCTGTGATTTTCTACCCCAAAAATGGGCTGTTCTCACCAAAAATTACCATTTTGGACCATTTTTTCAATTTTTATACTCATTTTTCACCCAAATAGTCCAACTCTGCTCCCAATTTTCACAAATTCAGCCCAACACTTCACATTTTCTTACCATTTCTGTGATTTTCTACCCCAAAAATGGGCTGTTCTCACCAAAAATTACCATTTTGGACCATTTTTTCAATTTTTATACTCATTTTTCACCCAAATAGTCCAACTCTTCACCCAATTTTGACAAATTCAGCCCAACACTTCACATTCTCTTACCATTTCTGTGATTTTCTACCCCAAAAATGGGCTGTTCTCACCAAAAATTACCATTTTGGACCATTTTTTCAATTTTTATACTCATTTTTCACCCAAATAGTCCAACTCTTCACCCAATTTTGACAAATTCAGCCCAACACTTCACATTCTCTTACCATTTCTGTGATTTTCTACCCCAAAAATGGTCTGTTCTCACCACAAATTACCATTTTGGACCATTTTTTCAATTTTTATACTCATTTTTCACCCAAATAGTCCAACTCTGCTCCCAATTTTGACAAATTCAGCCCAACACTTCACATTCTCTTACCATTTCTGTGATTTTCTACCCCAAAAATGGTCTGTTCTCACCACAAATTACCATTTTGGACCATTTTTTCAATTTTTATACTCATTTTTCACCCAAATAGTCCAAATCTTCACCCAGTTTTGACAAATTCAGCCCAACACTTCACATTCTCTTACCATTTCTGTGATTTTCTACCCCAAAAATGGTCTGTTCTCACCAAAAATTACCATTTTGGACCATTTTTTCAAGTTTTATACTCATTTTTCACCCAAATAGTCCAACTCTTCACCCAATTTTGACAAATTCAGCCCAACGCTTCACATTCTCTTACCATTTCTGTGATTTTCTACCCCAAAAATGGGCTGTTCTCACCAAAAATTACCATTTTGGACCATTTTTTCAAGTTTTATACTCATTTTTCACCCAAATAGTCCAACTCTGCTCCCAATTTTGACAAATTCAGTCCAACACTTCACATTCTCTTACCATTTCTGTGATTTTCTACCCCAAAAATGGTCTGTTCTCACCAAGAATTACCATTTTGGACCATTTTTTCAAGTTTTATACTCATTTTTCACCCAAATAGTCCAACTCTGCTCCCAATTTTGACAAATTCAGCCCAACACTTCACATTCTCTTACCATTTCTGTGATTTTCTACCCCAAAAATGGGCTGTTCTCACCACAAATTACCATTTTGGACCATTTATTCAATTTTTATACTCATTTTTCACCCAAATAGTCCAACTCTTCACCCAATTTTGACAAATTCAGCCCAACACTTCACATTCTCTTACCATTTCTGTGATTTTCTACCCCAAAAATGGGCTGTTCTCACCAAAAATTACCATTTTGGACCATTTTTTCAATTTTTATACTCATTTTTCACCCAAATAGTCCAACTCTTCACCCAATTTTGACAAATTCAGCCCAACACTTCACATTCTCTTACCATTTCTGTGATTTTCTACCCCAAAAATGGTCTGTTCTCACCAAAAATTACCATTTTGGACCATTTTTTCAAGTTTTATACTCATTTTTCACCCAAATAGTCCAACTCTTCACCCAATTTTGACAAATTCAGCCCAACACTTCACATTCTCTTACCATTTCTGTGATTTTCTACCCCAAAAATGGTCTGTTCTCACCAAAAATTACCATTTTGGACCATTTTTTCAAGTTTTATACTCATTTTTCACCCAAATAGTCCAACTCTGCTCCCAATTTTGACAAATTCAGCCCAACACTTCACATTCTCTTACCATTTCTGTGATTTTCTACCCCAAAAATGGTCTGTTCTCACCAAAATTTACCATTTTGGACCATTTTTTCAATTTTTACACTCATTTTTCACCCAAATAGTCCAAATCTGCTCCCAATTTTGACAAATTCAGCCCAACACTTCATATTCTCTTACCATTTCTGTGATTTTCTACCCCAAAAATGGTCTGTTCTCACCAAAAATTACCATTTTTGACCATTTTTTCAATTTTTACACTCATTTTTCACCCAAATAGTCCAACTCTTCACCCAATTTTGACAAATTCAGCCCAACACTTCACATTCTCTTACCATTTCTGTGATTTTCTACCCCAAAAATGGTCTGTTCTCACCACAAATTACCATTTTGGACCATTTTTTCAATTTTTATACTCATTTTTCACCCAAATAGTCCAACTCTTCACCCAATTTTGACAAATTCAGCCCAACGCTTCACATTCTCTTACCACTTCTGTGATTTTCTACCCCAAAAATGGTCTGTTCTCACCACAAATTACCATTTTGGACCATTTTTTCAATTTTTATACTCATTTTTCACCCAAATAGTCCAACTCTTCACCCAATTTTGACAAATTCAGCCCAACACTTCACATTCTCTTACCATTTCTGTGATTTTCTACCCCAAAAATGGTCTGTTCTCACCAAAAATTACCATTTTGGACCATTTTTTCAATTTTTATACTCATTTTTCACCCAAATAGTCCAACTCTGCTCCCAATTTTGACAAATTCAGCCCAACACTTCACATTCTCTTACCATTTCTGTGATTTTCTACCCCAAAAATGGGCTGTTCTCACCAAAAATTACCATTTTGGACCATTTTTTCAATTTTTATACTCATTTTTCACCCAAATAGTCCAACTCTTCACCCAATTTTGACAAATTCAGCCCAACACTTCACATTTTCTTACCATTTCTGTGATTTTCTACCCCAAAAATGGGCTGTTCTCACCAAAAATTACCATTTTGGACCATTTTTTCAATTTTTATACTCATTTTTCACCCAAATAGTCCAACTCTTCACCCAATTTTGACAAATTCAGCCCAACACTTCACATTCTCTTACCATTTCTGTGATTTTCTACCCCAAAAATGGGCTGTTCTCACCAAAAATTACCATTTTGGACCATTTTTTCAATTTTTATACTCATTTTTCACCCAAATAGTCCAACTCTTCACCCAATTTTGACAAATTCAGCCCAACACTTCACATTCTCTTACCATTTCTGTGATTTTCTACCCCAAAAATGGGCTGTTCTCACCAAAAATTACCATTTTGGACCATTTTTTCAATTTTTATACTCATTTTTCACCCAAATAGTCCAACTCTTCACCCAATTTTGACAAATTCAGCCCAACACTTCACATTCTCTTACCATTTCTGTGATTTTCTACCCCAAAAATGGTCTGTTCTCACCAAAAATTACCATTTTGGACCATTTTTTCAATTTTTATACTCATTTTTCACCCAAATAGTCCAACTCTTCACCCAATTTTGACAAATTCAGCCCAACACTTCACATTCTCTTACCATTTCTGTGATTTTCTACCCCAAAAATGGTCTGTTCTCACCACAAATTACCATTTTGGACCATTTTTTCAATTTTTATACTCATTTTTCACCCAAATAGTCCAAATCTTCACCCAGTTTTGACAAATTCAGCCCAACACTTCACATTCTCTTACCATTTCTGTGATTTTCTACCCCAAAAATGGTCTGTTCTCACCAAAAATTACCATTTTGGACCATTTTTTCAAGTTTTATACTCATTTTTCACCCAAATAGTCCAACTCTTCACCCAATTTTGACAAATTCAGCCCAACGCTTCACATTCTCTTACCATTTCTGTGATTTTCTACCCCAAAAATGGGCTGTTCTCACCAAAAATTACCATTTTGGACCATTTTTTCAAGTTTTATACTCATTTTTCACCCAAATAGTCCAACTCTTCTCCCAATTTTGATAAATTCAGTCCAACACTTCACATTCTCTTACCATTTCTGTGATTTTCTACCCCAAAAATGGTCTGTTCTCACCAAGAATTACCATTTTGGACCATTTTTTCAATTTTTATACTCATTTTTCACCCAAATAGTCCAACTCTGCTCCCAATTTTGACAAATTCAGCCCAACACTTCACATTCTCTTACCATTTCTGTGATTTTCTACCCCAAAAATGGTCTGTTCTCACCACAAATTACCATTTTGGACCATTTATTCAATTTTTATACTCATTTTTCACCCAAATAGTCCAACTCTTCACCCAATTTTGACAAATTCAGCCCAACACTTCACATTCTCTTACCATTTCTGTGATTTTCTACCCCAAAAATGGTCTGTTCTCACCAAAAATTACCATTTTGGACCATTTTTTCAATTTTTATACTCATTTTTCACCCAAATAGTCCAACTCTTCACCCAATTTTGACAAATTCAGCCCAGCACTTCACATTTTCTTACCATTTCTGTGATTTTCTACCCCAAAAATGGTCTGTTCTCACCAAAAATTACCATTTTGGACCATTTTTTCAATTTTTATACTCATTTTTCACCCAAATAGTCCAACTCTGCTCCCAATTTTCACAAATTCAGCCCAACACTTCACATTTTCTTACCATTTCTGTGATTTTCTACCCCAAAAATGGGCTGTTCTCACCAAAAATTACCATTTTGGACCATTTTTTCAATTTTTATACTCATTTTTCACCCAAATAGTCCAACTCTTCACCCAATTTTGACAAATTCAGCCCAACACTTCACATTCTCTTACCATTTCTGTGATTTTCTACCCCAAAAATGGGCTGTTCTCACCAAAAATTACCATTTTGGACCATTTTTTCAATTTTTATACTCATTTTTCACCCAAATAGTCCAACTCTTCACCCAATTTTGACAAATTCAGCCCAACACTTCACATTCTCTTACCATTTCTGTGATTTTCTACCCCAAAAATGGGCTGTTCTCACCAAAAATTACCATTTTGGACCATTTTTTCAATTTTTATACTCATTTTTCACCCAAATAGTCCAACTCTTCACCCAATTTTGACAAATTCAGCCCAACACTTCACATTCTCTTACCATTTCTGTGATTTTCTACCCCAAAAATGGTCTGTTCTCACCAAAAATTACCATTTTGGACCATTTTTTCAAGTTTTATACTCATTTTTCACCCAAATAGTCCAACTCTGCTCCCAATTTTCACAAATTCAGCCCAACACTTCACATTCTCTTACCATTTCTGTGATTTTCTACCCCAAAAATGGTCTGTTCTCACCACAAATTACCATTTTGGACCATTTTTTCAATTTTTATACTCATTTTTCACCCAAATAGTCCAAATCTTCACCCAGTTTTGACAAATTCAGCCCAACACTTCACATTCTCTTACCATTTCTGTGATTTTCTACCCCAAAAATGGTCTGTTCTCACCAAAAATTACCATTTTGGACCATTTTTTCAAGTTTTATACTCATTTTTCACCCAAATAGTCCAACTCTTCACCCAATTTTGACAAATTCAGCCCAACGCTTCACATTCTCTTACCATTTCTGTGATTTTCTACCCCAAAAATGGGCTGTTCTCACCAAAAATTACCATTTTGGACCATTTTTTCAAGTTTTATACTCATTTTTCACCCAAATAGTCCAACTCTTCTCCCAATTTTGATAAATTCAGTCCAACACTTCACATTCTCTTACCATTTCTGTGATTTTCTACCCCAAAAATGGTCTGTTCTCACCAAGAATTACCATTTTGGACCATTTTTTCAAGTTTTATACTCATTTTTCACCCAAATAGTCCAACTCTGCTCCCAATTTTGACAAATTCAGCCCAACACTTCACATTCTCTTACCATTTCTGTGATTTTCTACCCCAAAAATGGGCTGTTCTCACCACAAATTACCATTTTGGACCATTTATTCAATTTTTATACTCATTTTTCACCCAAATAGTCCAACTCTTCACCCAATTTTGACAAATTCAGCCCAACACTTCACATTCTCTTACCATTTCTGTGATTTTCTACCCCAAAAATGGGCTGTTCTCACCAAAAATTACCATTTTGGACCATTTTTTCAATTTTCATACTCATTTTTCACCCAAATAGTCCAACTCTGCTCCCAATTTTGACAAATTCAGCCCAACACTTCACATTCTCTTACCATTTCTGTGATTTTCTACCCCAAAAATGGTCTGTTCTCACCACAAATTACCATTTTGGACCATTTTTTCAATTTTTATACTCATTTTTCACCCAAATAGTCCAACTCTGCTCCCAATTTTGACAAATTCAGCCCAACACTTCACATTCTCTTACCATTTCTGTGATTTTCTACCCCAAAAATGGTCTGTTCTCACCAAAAATTACCATTTTGGACCATTTTTTCAATTTTTATACTCATTTTTCACCCAAATAGTCCAACTCTTCACCCAATTTTGACAAATTCAGCCCAACACTTCACATTCTCTTACCATTTCTGTCATTTTCTACCCCAAAAATGGGCTGTTCTCACCAAAAATTACCATTTTGGACCATTTTTTCAATTTTTATACTCATTTTTCACCCAAATAGTCCAACTCTTCACCCAATTTTGACAAATTCAGCCCAACACTTCACATTCTCTTACCATTTCTGTGATTTTCTACCCCAAAAATGGTCTGTTCTCACCAAAAATTACCATTTTGGACCATTTTTTCAATTTTTATACTCATTTTTCACCCAAATAGTCCAACTCTTCACCCAATTTTGACAAATTCAGCCCAACACTTCACATTCTCTTACCATTTCTGTGATTTTCTACCCCAAAAATGGTCTGTTCTCACCAAAAATTACCATTTTGGACCATTTTTTCAATTTTTATACTCATTTTTCACCCAAATAGTCCAACTCTTCACCCAATTTTGACAAATTCAGCCCAACACTTCACATTCTCTTACCATTTCTGTGATTTTCTACCCCAAAAATGGTCTGTTCTCACCACAAATTACCATTTTGGACCATTTTTTCAAGTTTTATACTCATTTTTCACCCAAATAGTCCAACTCTGCTCCCAATTTTGACAAATTCAGCCCAACACTTCACATTCTCTTACCATTTCTGTGATTTTCTACCCCAAAAATGGGCTGTTCTCACCAAAAATTACCATTTTGGACCATTTTTTCAATTTTTATACTCATTTTTCACCCAAATATTCCAACTCTGCTCCCAATTTTGACAAATTCAGCCCAACACTTCACATTCTCTTACCATTTCTGTGATTTTCTACCCCAAAAATGGTCTGTTCTCACCACAAATTACCATTTTGGACCATTTTTTCAAGTTTTATACTCATTTTTCACCCAAATAGTCCAACTCTGCTCCCAATTTTGACAAATTCAGCCCAACACTTCACATTCTCTTACCATTTCTGTGATTTTCTACCCCAAAAATGGTCTGTTCTCACCAAAAATTACCATTTTGGACCATTTTTTCAATTTTTATACTCATTTTTCACCCAAGTAGTCCAACTCTTCACCCAGTTTTGACAAATTCAGCCCAACACTTCACATTCTCTTACCATTTCTGTGATTTTCTACCCCAAAAATGGGCTGTTCTCACCAAAAATTACCATTTTGGACCATTTTTTCAATTTTTATACTCATTTTTCACCCAAATAGTCCAACTCTGCTCCCAATTTTGACAAATTCAGCCCAACACTTCACATTCTCTTACCATTTCTGTGATTTTCTACCCCAAAAATGGTCTGTTCTCACCAAAAATTACCATTTTGGACCATTTTTTCAAGTTTTATACTCATTTTTCACCCAAATAGTCCAACTCTGCTCCCAATTTTGACAAATTCAGCCCAACACTTCACATTCTCTTACCATTTCTGTGATTTTCTACCCCAAAAATGGTCTGTTCTCACCAAAAATTACCATTTTGGACCATTTTTTCAAGTTTTATACTCATTTTTCACCCAAATAGTCCAACTCTTCACCCAGTTTTGACAAATTCAGCCCAACACTTCACATTCTCTTACCATTTCTGTCATTTTCTACCCCAAAAATGGTCTGTTCTCACCAAAAATTACCATTTTGGACCATTTTTTCATTTTTTATACTCATTTTTCACCCAAATAGTCCAACTCTGCTCCCAATTTTGACAAATTCAGCCCAACACTTCACATTCTCTTACCATTTCTGTGATTTTCTACCCCAAAAATGGGCTGTTCTCACCAAAAATTACCATTTTGGACCATTTTTTCAATTTTTATACTCATTTTTCACCCAAATATTCCAACTCTGCTCCCAATTTTGACAAATTCAGCCCAACACTTCACATTCTCTTACCATTTCTGTGATTTTCTACCCCAAAAATGGTCTGTTCTCACCACAAATTACCATTTTGGACCATTTTTTCAAGTTTTATACTCATTTTTCACCCAAATAGTCCAACTCTGCTCCCAATTTTGACAAATTCAGCCCAACACTTCACATTCTCTTACCATTTCTGTGATTTTCTACCCCAAAAATGGTCTGTTCTCACCAAAAATTACCATTTTGGACCATTTTTTCAATTTTTATACTCATTTTTCACCCAAGTAGTCCAACTCTTCACCCAGTTTTGACAAATTCAGCCCAACACTTCACATTCTCTTACCATTTCTGTGATTTTCTACCCCAAAAATGGGCTGTTCTCACCAAAAATTACCATTTTGGACCATTTTTTCAATTTTTATACTCATTTTTCACCCAAATAGTCCAACTCTGCTCCCAGTTTTGACAAATTCAGCCCAACACTTCACATTCTCTTACCATTTCTGTGATTTTCTACCCCAAAAATGGTCTGTTCTCACCACAAATTACCATTTTGGACCATTTTTTCAAGTTTTATACTCATTTTTCACCCAAATAGTCCAACTCTGCTCCCAATTTTGACAAATTCAGCCCAACACTTCACATTCTCTTACCATTTCTGTGATTTTCTACCCCAAAAATGGTCTGTTCTCACCAAAAATTACCATTTTGGACCATTTTTTCAAGTTTTATACTCATTTTTCACCCAAATAGTCCAACTCTTCACCCAGTTTTGACAAATTCAGCCCAACACTTCACATTCTCTTACCATTTCTGTGATTTTCTACCCCAAAAATGGTCTGTTCTCACCAAAAATTACCATTTTGGACCATTTTTTCATTTTTTATACTCATTTTTCACCCAAATAGTCCAACTCTGCTCCCAGTTTTGACAAATTCAGCCCAACACTTCACATTCTCTTACCATTTCTGTGATTTTCTACCCCAAAAATGGTCTGTTCTCACCAAAAATTACCATTTTGGACCATTTTTTCAAGTTTTATACTCATTTTTCACCCAAATAGTCCAACTCTGCTCCCAATTTTGACAAATTCAGCCCAACACTTCACATTCTCTTACCATTTCTGTGATTTTCTACCCCAAAAATGGTCTGTTCTCACCAAAAATTACCATTTTGGACCATTTTTTCAATTTTTATACTCATTTTTCACCCAAATAGTCCAACTCTGCTCCCAATTTTGACAAATTCAGCCCAACACTTCACATTCTCTTACCATTTCTGTGATTTTCTACCCCAAAAATGGCCTGTTCTCACCAAAAATTACCATTTTGGACCATTTTTTCAATTTTTACACTCATTTTTCACCCAAATAGTCCAACTCTTCACCCAATTTTGACAAATTCAGCCCAA
Organism: Gallinula chloropus; assembly: GCF_964237585.1. NCBI lineage: Eukaryota > Metazoa > Chordata > Aves > Gruiformes > Rallidae > Gallinula > Gallinula chloropus. Next base: position 28,727 of record NW_028168666.1, read on the forward strand.
CACTTCACATTCTCTTACCATTTCTGTGATTTTCTACCCCAAAAATGGTCTGTTCTCACCACAAATTACCATTTTGGACCATTTTTTCAATTTTTATACTCATTTTTCACCCAAATAGTCCAACTCTGCTCCCAATTTTGACAAATTCAGCCCAACACTTCACATTCTCTTACCATTTCTGTGATTTTCTACCCCAAAAATGGGCTGTTCTCACCAAAAATTACCATTTTGGACCATTTTTTCAATTTTTATACTCATTTTTCACCCAAATAGTCCAACTCTTCACCCAGTTTTGACAAATTCAGCCCAACACTTCACATTCTCTTACCATTTCTGTCATTTTCTACCCCAAAAATGGTCTGTTCTCACCAAAAATTACCATTTTGGACCATTTTTTCAATTTTTATACTCATTTTTCACCCAAATAGTCCAACTCTGCTCCCAATTTTGACAAATTCAGCCCAACACTTCACATTCTCTTACCATTTCTGTGATTTTCTACCCCAAAAATGGTCTGTTCTCACCAAAAATTACCATTTTGGACCATTTTTTCAATTTTTATACTCATTTTTCACCCAAATAGTCCAACTCTGCTCCCAATTTTGACAAATTCAGCCCAACACTTCACATTCTCTAGCCATTTCTGTGATTTTCTACCCCAAAAATGGTCTGTTCTCACCAAAATTTACCATTTTGGACCATTTTTTCAATTTTTATACTCATTTTTCACCCAAATAGTCCAACTCTGCTCCCAATTTTGACAAATTCAGCCCAACACTTCACATTCTCTTACCATTTCTGTGATTTTCTACCCCAAAAATGGCCTGTTCTCACCAAAAATTACCATTTTGGACCATTTTTTCAATTTTTACACTCATTTTTCACCCAAATAGTCCAACTCTTCACCCAATTTTGACAAATTCAGCACAACACTTCACATTCTCTTACCATTTCTGTCATTTTCTACCCCAAAAATGGTCTGTTCTCACCACAAATTACCATTTTGGACCATTTTTTCAATTTTTATACTCATTTTTCACCCAAATAGTCCAACTCTTCACCCAGTTTTGTCAAATTCAGCCCAACACTTCACATTCTCTTACCATTTCTGTGATTTTCTACCCCAAAAATGGTCTGTTCTCACCACAAATTACCATTTTGGACCATTTTTTCAATTTTTATACTCATTTTTCACCCAAATAGTCCAACTCTGCTCCCAATTTTGACAAATTCAGCCCAACACTTCACATTCTCTTACCATTTCTGTGATTTTCTACCCCAAAAATGGTCTGTTCTCACCAAAAATTACCATTTTGGACCATTTTTTCAATTTTTATACTCATTTTTCACCCAAATAGTCCAACTCTTCACCCAATTTTGACAAATTCAGCCCAACACTTCACATTCTCTTACCATTTCTGTCATTTTCTACCCCAAAAATGGGCTGTTCTCACCAAAAATTACCATTTTGGACCATTTTTTCAATTTTTATACTCATTTTTCACCCAAATAGTCCAACTCTTCACCCAATTTTGACAAATTCAGCCCAACACTTCACATTCTCTTACCATTTCTGTGATTTTCTACCCCAAAAATGGTCTGTTCTCACCAAAAATTACCATTTTGGACCATTTTTTCAATTTTTATACTCATTTTTCACCCAAATAGTCCAACTCTTCACCCAATTTTGACAAATTCAGCCCAACACTTCACATTCTCTTACCATTTCTGTGATTTTCTACCCCAAAAATGGTCTGTTCTCACCACAAATTACCATTTTGGACCATTTTTTCAATTTTTATACTCATTTTTCACCCAAATAGTCCAACTCTTCACCCAGTTTTGACAAATTCAGCCCAACACTTCACATTCTCTTACCATTTCTGTGATTTTCTACCCCAAAAATGGTCTGTTCTCACCACAAATTACCATTTTGGACCATTTTTTCAATTTTTATACTCATTTTTCACCCAAATAGTCCAACTCTGCTCCCAATTTTGACAAATTCAGCCCAACACTTCACATTCTCTTACCATTTCTGTGATTTTCTACCCCAAAAATGGGCTGTTCTCACCAAAAATTACCATTTTGGACCATTTTTTCAATTTTTATACTCATTTTTCACCCAAATAGTCCAACTCTTCACCCAGTTTTGACAAATTCAGCCCAACACTTCACATTCTCTTACCATTTCTGTCATTTTCTACCCCAAAAATGGGCTGTTCTCACCAAAAATTACCATTTTGGACCATTTTTTCAATTTTTATACTCATTTTTCACCCAAATAGTCCAACTCTGCTCCCAATTTTGACAAATTCAGCCCAACACTTCACATTCTCTTACCATTTCTGTGATTTTCTACCCCAAAAATGGTCTGTTCTCACCAAAAATTACCATTTTGGACCATTTTTTCAATTTTTATACTCATTTTTCACCCAAATAGTCCAACTCTGCTCCCAATTTTGACAAATTCAGCCCAACACTTCACATTCTCTTACCATTTCTGTGATTTTCTACCCCAAAAATGGTCTGTTCTCACCAAAATTTACCATTTTGGACCATTTTTTCAATTTTTATACTCATTTTTCACCCAAATAGTCCAACTCTGCTCCCAATTTTGACAAATTCAGCCCAACACTTCACATTCTCTTACCATTTCTGTGATTTTCTACCCCAAAAATGGCCTGTTCTCACCAAAAATTACCATTTTGGACCATTTTTTCAATTTTTACACTCATTTTTCACCCAAATAGTCCAACTCTTCACCCAATTTTGACAAATTCAGCACAACACTTCACATTCTCTTACCATTTCTGTGATTTTCTACCCCAAAAATGGTCTGTTCTCACCACAAATTACCATTTTGGACCATTTTTTCAATTTTTATACTCATTTTTCACCCAAATAGTCCAACTCTTCACCCAGTTTTGTCAAATTCAGCCCAACACTTCACATTCTCTTACCATTTCTGTCATTTTCTACCCCAAAAATGGTCTGTTCTCACCACAAATTACCATTTTGGACCATTTTTTCAATTTTTATACTCATTTTTCACCCAAATAGTCCAACTCTTCACCCAATTTTGACAAATTCAGCCCAACACTTCACATTCTCTTACCATTTCTGTGATTTTCTACCCCAAAAATGGTCTGTTCTCACCAAAAATTACCATTTTGGACCATTTTTTCAATTTTTATACTCATTTTTCACCCAAATAGTCCAACTCTGCTCCCAATTTTGACAAATTCAGCCCAACACTTCACATTCTCTTACCATTTCTGTGATTTTCTACCCCAAAAATGGGCTGTTCTCACCAAAAATTACCATTTTGGACCATTTTTTCAATTTTTATACTCATTTTTCACCCAAATAGTCCAACTCTTCACCCAGTTTTGACAAATTCAGCCCAACACTTCACATTCTCTTACAATTTCTGTCATTTTCTACCCCAAAAATGGGCTGTTCTCACCAAAAATTACCATTTTGGACCATTTTTTCAATTTTTATACTCATTTTTCACCCAAATAGTCCAACTCTGCTCCCAATTTTGACAAATTCAGCCCAACACTTCACATTCTCTTACCATTTCTGTGATTTTCTACCCCAAAAATGGTCTGTTCTCACCAAAAATTACCATTTTGGACCATTTTTTCAATTTTTATACTCATTTTTCACCCAAATAGTCCAACTCTGCTCCCAATTTTGACAAATTCAGCCCAACACTTCACATTCTCTAGCCATTTCTGTGATTTTCTACCCCAAAAATGGTCTGTTCTCACCAAAATTTACCATTTTGGACCATTTTTTCAATTTTTATACTCATTTTTCACCCAAATAGTCCAACTCTGCTCCCAATTTTGACAAATTCAGCCCAACACTTCACATTCTCTTACCATTTCTGTGATTTTTCTACCCCAAAAATGGGCTGTTCTCACCAAAAATTACCATTTTGGACCATTTTTTCAATTTTTACACTCATTTTTCACCCAAATAGTCCAACTCTTCACCCAATTTTGACAAATTCAGCACAACACTTCACATTCTCTTACCATTTCTGTCATTTTCTACCCCAAAAATGGTCTGTTCTCACCACAAATTACCATTTTGGACCATTTTTTCAATTTTTATACTCATTTTTCACCCAAATAGTCCAACTCTTCACCCAGTTTTGTCAAATTCAGCCCAACACTTCACATTCTCTTACCATTTCTGTGATTTTCTACCCCAAAAATGGGCTGTTCTCACCAAAAATTACCATTTTGGACCATTTTTTCAATTTTTATACTCATTTTTCACCCAAATAGTCCAACTCTGCTCCCAATTTTGACAAATTCAGCCCAACACTTCACATTCTCTTACCATTTCTGTGATTTTCTACCCCAAAAATGGTCTGTTCTCACCACAAATTACCATTTTGGACCATTTTTTCAATTTTTATACTCATTTTTCACCCAAATAGTCCAACTCTTCACCCAATTTTGACAAATTCAGCCCAACACTTCACATTCTCTTACCATTTCTGTCATTTTCTACCCCAAAAATGGTCTGTTCTCACCAAAAATTACCATTTTGGACCATTTTTTCAATTTTTATACTCATTTTTCACCCAAATAGTCCAACTCTTCACCCAATTTTGACAAATTCAGCCCAACACTTCACATTCTCTTACCATTTCTGTGATTTTCTACCCCAAAAATGGTCTGTTCTCACCAAAAATTACCATTTTGGACCATTTTTTCAATTTTTATACTCATTTTTCACCCAAATAGTCCAACTCTTCACCCAATTTTGACAAATTCAGCCCAACACTTCACATTCTCTTACCATTTCTGTGATTTTCTACCCCAAAAATGGTCTGTTCTCACCAAAAATTACCATTTTGGACCATTTTTTCAATTTTTATACTCATTTTTCACCCAAATAGTCCAACTCTGCTCCCAATTTTGACAAATTCAGGCCAACACTTCACATTCTCTTACCATTTCTGTGATTTTCTACCCCAAAAATGGTCTGTTCTCACCAAAAATTACCATTTTGGACCATTTTTTCAATTTTTATACTCATTTTTCACCCAAATAGTCCAAATCTTCACCCAGTTTTGACAAATTCAGCCCAACACTTCACATTCTCTTACCATTTCTGTCATTTTCTACCCCAAAAATGGTCTGTTCTCACCAAAAATTACCATTTTGGACCATTTTTTCAATTTTTATACTCATTTTTCACCCAAATAGTCCAACTCTGCTCCCAATTTTCACAAATTCAGCCCAACACTTCACATTCTCTTACCATTTCTGTGATTTTCTACCCCAAAAATGGTCTGTTCTCACCAAAAATTACCATTTTGGACCATTTATTCAATTTTTATACTCATTTTTCACCCAAATAGTCCAACTCTTCACCCAGTTTTGTCAAATTCAGCCCAACACTTCACATTCTCTTACCATTTCTGTGATTTTCTACCCCAAAAATGGTCTGTTCTCACCAAAAATTACCATTTTGGACCATTTTTTCAATTTTTATACTCATTTTTCACCCAAATAGTCCAACTCTGCTCCCAATTTTCACAAATTCAGCCCAACACTTCACATTCTCTTACCATTTCTGTGATTTTCTACCCCAAAAATGGTCTGTTCTCACCAAAAATTACCATTTTGGACCATTTTTTCAATTTTTATACTCATTTTTCACCCAAATAGTCCAACTCTTCACCCAATTTTGACAAATTCAGCCCAACACTTCACATTCTCTTACCATTTCTGTCATTTTCTACCCCAAAAATGGTCTGTTCTCACCACAAATTACCATTTTGGACCATTTATTCAATTTTTATACTCATTTTTCACCCAAATACTCCAACTCTGCTCCCAATTTTGACAAATTCAGCCCAACACTTCACATTCTCTTACCATTTCTGTGATTTTCTACCCCAAAAATGGTCTGTTCTCACCAAAAATTACCATTTTGGACCATTTTTTCAATTTTTATACTCATTTTTCACCCAAATAGTCCAACTCTGCTCCCAATTTTGACAAATTCAGCCCAACACTTCACATTCTCTTACCATTTCTGTGATTTTCTACCCCAAAAATGGTCTGTTCTCACCAAAAATTACCATTTTGGACCATTTTTTCAAGTTTTATACTCATTTTTCACCCAAATAGTCCAACTCTGCTCCCAATTTTGACAAATTCAGCCCAACACTTCACATTCTCTTACCATTTCTGTGATTTTCTACCCCAAAAATGGTCTGTTCTCACCAAAAATTACCATTTTGGACCATTTTTTCAATTTTTATACTCATTTTTCACCCAAATAGTCCAACTCTTCACCCAATTTTGACAAATTCAGCCCAACACTTCACATTCTCTTACCATTTCTGTGATTTTCTACCCCAAAAATGGTCTGTTCTCACCAAAAATTACCATTTTGGACCATTTTTTCAATTTTTATACTCATTTTTCACCCAAATAGTCCAACTCTGCTCCCAATTTTCACAAATTCAGCCCAACACTTCACATTCTCTTACCATTTCTGTGATTTTCTACCCCAAAAATGGTCTGTTCTCACCAAAAATTACCATTTTGGACCATTTTTTCAATTTTTATACTCATTTTTCACCCAAATAGTCCAACTCTTCACCCAGTTTTGACAAATTCAGCCCAACACTTCACATTCTCTTACCATTTCTGTGATTTTCTACCCCAAAAATGGGCTGTTCTCACCAAAAATTACCATTTTGGACCATTTTTTCAAGTTTTATACTCATTTTTCACCCAAATAGTCCAACTCTGCTCCCAATTTTGACAAATTCAGCCCAACACTTCACATTCTCTTACCATTTCTGTGATTTTCTACCCCAAAAATGGTCTGTTCTCACCAAAAATTACCATTTTGGACCATTTTTTCAATTTTTATACTCATTTTTCACCCAAATAGTCCAACTCTGCTCCCAATTTTGACAAATTCAGCCCAACACTTCACATTCTCTTACCATTTCTGTGATTTTCTACCCCAAAAATGGTCTGTTCTCACCAAAAATTACCATTTTGGACCATTTTTTCAATTTTTATACTCATTTTTCACCCAAATATTCCAACTCTTCACCCAATTTTGACAAATTCAGCCCAACACTTCACATTCTCTTACCATTTCTGTCATTTTCTACCCCAAAAATGGTCTGTTCTCACCACAAATTTCCATTTTGGACCATTTTTTCAAGTTTTATACTCATTTTTCACCCAAATTTTCCAACTCTTCACCCAATTTTGACAAATTCAGCCCAACACTTCACATTCTCTTACCATTTCTGTGATTTTCTACCCCAAAAATGGTCTGTTCTCACCACAAATTACCATTTTGGACCATTTTTTCAAGTTTTATACTCATTTTTCACCCAAATAGTCCAACTCTGCTCCCAATTTTGACAAATTCAGCCCAACACTTACCATTTCTGTGATTTTCTACCCCAAAAATGGTCTGTTCTCACCACAAATTACCATTTTGGACCATTTTTTCAATTTTTATACTCATTTTTCACCCAAATAGTCCAACTCTTCACCCAGTTTTGTCAAATTCAGCCCAACACTTCACATTCTCTTACCATTTCTGTCATTTTCTACCCCAAAAATGGTCTGTTCTCACCAAAAATTACCATTTTGGACCATTTTTTCAATTTTTATACTCATTTTTCACCCAAATAGTCCAACTCTTCACCCAATTTTGACAAATTCAGCCCAACACTTCACATTCTCTTACCATTTCTGTCATTTTCTACCCCAAAAATGGTCTGTTCTCACCAAAAATTACCATTTTGGACCATTTTTTCAATTTTTATACTCATTTTTCACCCAAATAGTCCAACTCTGCTCCCAATTTTCACAAATTCAGCCCAACACTTCACATTCTCTTACCATTTCTGTCATTTTCTACCCCAAAAATGGTCTGTTCTCACCACAAATTACCATTTTGGACCATTTTTTCAATTTTTATACTCATTTTTCACCCAAATACTCCAACTCTGCTCCCAATTTTGACAAATTCAGCCCAACACTTCACATTCTCTTACCATTTCTGTGATTTTCTACCCCAAAAATGGTCTGTTCTCACCAAAAATTACCATTTTGGACCATTTTTTCAATTTTTATACTCATTTTTCACCCAAATAGTCCAACTCTGCTCCCAATTTTGACAAATTCAGCCCAACACTTCACATTCTCTTACCATTTCTGTGATTTTCTACCCCAAAAATGGTCTGTTCTCACCAAAAATTACCATTTTGGACCATTTTTTCAAGTTTTATACTCATTTTTCACCCAAATAGTCCAACTCTGCTCCCAATTTTGACAAATTCAGCCCAACACTTCACATTCTCTTACCATTTCTGTGATTTTCTACCCCAAAAATGGTCTGTTCTCACCAAAAATTACCATTTTGGACCATTTTTTCAATTTTTATACTCATTTTTCACCCAAATAGTCCAACTCTTCACCCAATTTTGACAAATTCAGTTCAACACTTCACATTCTCTTACCATTTCTGTGATTTTCTACCCCAAAAATGGTCTGTTCTCACCAAAAATTACCATTTTGGACCATTTTTTCAATTTTTATACTCATTTTTCACCCAAATAGTCCAACTCTGCTCCCAATTTTCACAAATTCAGCCCAACACTTCACATTCTCTTACCATTTCTGTGATTTTCTACCCCAAAAATGGTCTGTTCTCACCAAAAATTACCATTTTGGACCATTTTTTCAATTTTTATACTCATTTTTCACCCAAATAGTCCAACTCTTCACCCAGTTTTGACAAATTCAGCCCAACACTTCACATTCTCTTACCATTTCTGTGATTTTCTACCCCAAAAATGGGCTGTTCTCACCAAAAATTACCATTTTGGACCATTTTTTCAAGTTTTATACTCATTTTTCACCCAAATAGTCCAACTCTGCTCCCAATTTTGACAAATTCAGCCCAACACTTCACATTCTCTTACCATTTCTGTGATTTTCTACCCCAAAAATGGTCTGTTCTCACCAAAAATTACCATTTTGGACCATTTTTTCAATTTTTATACTCATTTTTCACCCAAATAGTCCAACTCTGCTCCCAATTTTGACAAATTCAGCCCAACACTTCACATTCTCTTACCATTTCTGTGATTTTCTACCCCAAAAATGGTCTGTTCTCACCAAAAATTACCATTTTGGACCATTTTTTCAATTTTTATACTCATTTTTCACCCAAATATTCCAACTCTTCACCCAATTTTGACAAATTCAGCCCAACACTTCACATTCTCTTACCATTTCTGTCATTTTCTACCCCAAAAATGGTCTGTTCTCACCACAAATTTCCATTTTGGACCATTTTTTCAAGTTTTATACTCATTTTTCACCCAAATTTTCCAACTCTTCACCCAATTTTGACAAATTCAGCCCAACACTTCACATTCTCTTACCATTTCTGTGATTTTCTACCCCAAAAATGGTCTGTTCTCACCACAAATTACCATTTTGGACCATTTTTTCAAGTTTTATACTCATTTTTCACCCAAATAGTCCAACTCTGCTCCCAATTTTGACAAATTCAGCCCAACACTTACCATTTCTGTGATTTTCTACCCCAAAAATGGTCTGTTCTCACCACAAATTACCATTTTGGACCATTTTTTCAATTTTTATACTCATTTTTCACCCAAATAGTCCAACTCTTCACCCAGTTTTGTCAAATTCAGCCCAACACTTCACATTCTCTTACCATTTCTGTGATTTTCTACCCCAAAAATGGGCTGTTCTCACCAAAAATTACCATTTTGGACCATTTTTTCAATTTTTATACTCATTTTTCACCCAAATAGTCCAACTCTGCTCCCAATTTTGACAAATTCAGCCCAACACTTCACATTCTCTTACCATTTCTGTGATTTTCTACCCCAAAAATGGTCTGTTCTCACCAAAAATTACCATTTTGGACCATTTTTTCAAGTTTTATACTCATTTTTCACCCAAATAGTCCAACTCTGCTCCCAATTTTGACAAATTCAGCCCAACACTTCACATTCTCTTACCATTTCTGTGATTTTCTACCCCAAAAATGGGCTGTTCTCACCAAAAATTACCATTTTGGACCATTTTTTCAATTTTTATACTCATTTTTCACCCAAATAGTCCAACTCTTCACCCAATTTTGACAAATTCAGTTCAACACTTCACATTCTCTTACCATTTCTGTGATTTTCTACCCCAAAAATGGTCTGTTCTCACCAAAAATTACCATTTTGGACCATTTTTTCAATTTTTATACTCATTTTTCACCCAAATAGTCCAACTCTGCTCCCAATTTTGACAAATTCAGCCCAACACTTCACATTCTCTTACCATTTCTGTGATTTTCTACCCCAAAAATGGTCTGTTCTCACCAAAAATTACCATTTTGGACCATTTTTTCAAGTTTTATACTCATTTTTCACCCAAATAGTCCAACTCTTCACCCAGTTTTGACAAATTCAGCCCAACACTTCACATTCTCTTACCATTTCTGTGATTTTCTACCCCAAAAATGGGCTGTTCTCACCAAAAATTACCATTTTGGACCATTTTTTCAAGTTTTATACTCATTTTTCACCCAAATAGTCCAACTCTGCTCCCAATTTTGACAAATTCAGCCCAACACTTCACATTCTCTTACCATTTCTGTGATTTTCTACCCCAAAAATGGTCTGTTCTCACCAAAAATTACCATTTTGGACCATTTTTTCAATTTTTATACTCATTTTTCACCCAAATAGTCCAACTCTGCTCCCAATTTTGACAAATTCAGCCCAACACTTCACATTCTCTTACCATTTCTGTGATTTTCTACCCCAAAAATGGTCTGTTCTCACCAAAAATTACCATTTTGGACCATTTTTTCAATTTTTATACTCATTTTTCACCCAAATATTCCAACTCTTCACCCAATTTTGACAAATTCAGCCCAACACTTCACATTCTCTTACCATTTCTGTGATTTTCTACCCCAAAAATGGTCTGTTCTCACCACAAATTTCCATTTTGGACCATTTTTTCAAGTTTTATACTCATTTTTCACCCAAATTTTCCAACTCTTCACCCAATTTTGACAAATTCAGCCCAACACTTCACATTCTCTTACCATTTCTGTGATTTTCTACCCCAAAAATGGTCTGTTCTCACCACAAATTACCATTTTGGACCATTTTTTCAAGTTTTATACTCATTTTTCACCCAAATAGTCCAACTCTGCTCCCAATTTTGACAAATTCAGCCCAACACTTACCATTTCTGTGATTTTCTACCCCAAAAATGGTCTGTTCTCACCACAAATTACCATTTTGGACCATTTTTTCAAGTTTTATACTCATTTTTCACCCAAATATTCCAACTCTTCACCCAATTTTGACAAATTCAGCCCAACACTTCACATTCTCTTACCATTTCTGTGACTTTCTACCCCAAAAATGGTCTGTTCTCACCAAAAATTACCATTTTGGACCATTTTTTCAATTTTTATACTCATTTTTCACCCAAATAGTCCAACTCTGCTCCCAATTTTGACAAATTCAGCCCAACACTTCACATTCTCTTACCATTTCTGTGATTTTCTACCCCAAAAATGGGCTGTTCTCACCACAAATTACCATTTTGGACCATTTTTTCAATTTTTATACTCATTTTTCACCCAAATAGTCCAACTCTGCTCCCAATTTTGACAAATTCAGCCCAACACTTCACATTCTCTTACCATTTCTGTGATTTTCTACCCCAAAAATGGTCTGTTCTCACCAAAAATTACCATTTTGGACCATTTTTTCAAGTTTTATACTCATTTTTCACCCAAATAGTCCAACTCTTCACCCAATTTTGACAAATTCAGCCCAACACTTACCATTTCTGTGATTTTCTACCCCAAAAATGGTCTGTTCTCACCACAAATTACCATTTTGGACCATTTTTTCAATTTTTATACTCATTTTTCACCCAAATAGTCCAACTCTTCACCCAGTTTTGTCAAATTCAGCCCAACACTTCACATTCTCTTACCATTTCTGTCATTTTCTACCCCAAAAATGGTCTGTTCTCACCACAAATTACCATTTTGGACCATTTTTTCAATTTTTATACTCATTTTTCACCCAAATAGTCCAACTCTGCTCCCAATTTTCACAAATTCAGCCCAACACTTCACATTCTCTTACCATTTCTGTGATTTTCTACCCCAAAAATGGTCTGTTCTCACCAAAAATTACCATTTTGGACCATTTTTTCAATTTTTATACTCATTTTTCACCCAAATAGTCCAACTCTTCACCCAATTTTGACAAATTCAGCCCAACACTTCACATTCTCTTACCATTTCTGTCATTTTCTACCCCAAAAATGGTCTGTTCTCACCAAAAATTACCATTTTGGACCATTTTTTCAATTTTTATACTCATTTTTCACCCAAATAGTCCAACTCTGCTCCCAATTTTCACAAATTCAGCCCAACACTTCACATTCTCTTACCATTTCTGTGATTTTCTACCCCAAAAATGGTCTGTTCTCACCAAAAATTACCATTTTGGACCATTTTTTCAATTTTTATACTCATTTTTCACCCAAATAGTCCAACTCTTCGCCCAATTTTGACAAATTCAGCCCAACACTTCACATTCTCTTACCATTTCTGTCATTTTCTACCCCAAAAATGGTCTGTTCTCACCACAAATTACCATTTTGGACCATTTATTCAATTTTTATACTCATTTTTCACCCAAATACTCCAACTCTGCTCCCAATTTTGACAAATTCAGCCCAACACTTCACATTCTCTTACCATTTCTGTGATTTTCTACCCCAAAAATGGTCTGTTCTCACCAAAAATTACCATTTTGGACCATTTTTTCAATTTTTATACTCATTTTTCACCCAAATAGTCCAACTCTGCTCCCAATTTTGACAAATTCAGCCCAACACTTCACATTCTCTTACCATTTCTGTGATTTTCTACCCCAAAAATGGTCTGTTCTCACCAAAAATTACCATTTTGGACCATTTTTTCAAGTTTTATACTCATTTTTCACCCAAATAGTCCAACTCTGCTCCCAATTTTGACAAATTCAGCCCAACACTTCACATTCTCTTACCATTTCTGTGATTTTCTACCCCAAAAATGGTCTGTTCTCACCAAAAATTACCATTTTGGACCATTTTTTCAATTTTTATACTCATTTTTCACCCAAATAGTCCAACTCTTCACCCAATTTTGACAAATTCAGTTCAACACTTCACATTCTCTTACCATTTCTGTGATTTTCTACCCCAAAAATGGTCTGTTCTCACCAAAAATTACCATTTTGGACCATTTTTTCAATTTTTATACTCATTTTTCACCCAAATAGTCCAACTCTGCTCCCAATTTTCACAAATTCAGCCCAACACTTCACATTCTCTTACCATTTCTGTGATTTTCTACCCCAAAAATGGTCTGTTCTCACCAAAAATTACCATTTTGGACCATTTTTTCAATTTTTATACTCATTTTTCACCCAAATAGTCCAACTCTTCACCCAGTTTTGACAAATTCAGCCCAACACTTCACATTCTCTTACCATTTCTGTGATTTTCTACCCCAAAAATGGGCTGTTCTCACCAAAAATTACCATTTTGGACCATTTTTTCAAGTTTTATACTCATTTTTCACCCAAATAGTCCAACTCTGCTCCCAATTTTGACAAATTCAGCCCAACACTTCACATTCTCTTACCATTTCTGTGATTTTCTACCCCAAAAATGGTCTGTTCTCACCAAAAATTACCATTTTGGACCATTTTTTCAATTTTTATACTCATTTTTCACCCAAATAGTCCAACTCTGCTCCCAATTTTGACAAATTCAGCCCAACACTTCACATTCTCTTACCATTTCTGTGATTTTCTACCCCAAAAATGGTCTGTTCTCACCAAAAATTACCATTTTGGACCATTTTTTCAATTTTTATACTCATTTTTCACCCAAATATTCCAACTCTTCACCCAATTTTGACAAATTCAGCCCAACACTTCACATTCTCTTACCATTTCTGTCATTTTCTACCCCAAAAATGGTCTGTTCTCACCACAAATTTCCATTTTGGACCATTTTTTCAAGTTTTATACTCATTTTTCACCCAAATTTTCCAACTCTTCACCCAATTTTGACAAATTCAGCCCAACACTTCACATTCTCTTACCATTTCTGTGATTTTCTACCCCAAAAATGGTCTGTTCTCACCACAAATTACCATTTTGGACCATTTTTTCAAGTTTTATACTCATTTTTCACCCAAATAGTCCAACTCTGCTCCCAATTTTGACAAATTCAGCCCAACACTTACCATTTCTGTGATTTTCTACCCCAAAAATGGTCTGTTCTCACCACAAATTACCATTTTGGACCATTTTTTCAATTTTTATACTCATTTTTCACCCAAATAGTCCAACTCTTCACCCAGTTTTGTCAAATTCAGCCCAACACTTCACATTCTCTTACCATTTCTGTGATTTTCTACCCCAAAAATGGGCTGTTCTCACCAAAAATTACCATTTTGGACCATTTTTTCAATTTTTATACTCATTTTTCACCCAAATAGTCCAACTCTGCTCCCAATTTTGACAAATTCAGCCCAACACTTCACATTCTCTTACCATTTCTGTGATTTTCTACCCCAAAAATGGTCTGTTCTCACCAAAAATTACCATTTTGGACCATTTTTTCAAGTTTTATACTCATTTTTCACCCAAATAGTCCAACTCTGCTCCCAATTTTGACAAATTCAGCCCAACACTTCACATTCTCTTACCATTTCTGTGATTTTCTACCCCAAAAATGGGCTGTTCTCACCAAAAATTACCATTTTGGACCATTTTTTCAATTTTTATACTCATTTTTCACCCAAATAGTCCAACTCTTCACCCAATTTTGACAAATTCAGTTCAACACTTCACATTCTCTTACCATTTCTGTGATTTTCTACCCCAAAAATGGTCTGTTCTCACCAAAAATTACCATTTTGGACCATTTTTTCAATTTTTATACTCATTTTTCACCCAAATAGTCCAACTCTGCTCCCAATTTTGACAAATTCAGCCCAACACTTCACATTCTCTTACCATTTCTGTGATTTTCTACCCCAAAAATGGTCTGTTCTCACCAAAAATTACCATTTTGGACCATTTTTTCAAGTTTTATACTCATTTTTCACCCAAATAGTCCAACTCTTCACCCAGTTTTGACAAATTCAGCCCAACACTTCACATTCTCTTACCATTTCTGTGATTTTCTACCCCAAAAATGGGCTGTTCTCACCAAAAATTACCATTTTGGACCATTTTTTCAAGTTTTATACTCATTTTTCACCCAAATAGTCCAACTCTGCTCCCAATTTTGACAAATTCAGCCCAACACTTCACATTCTCTTACCATTTCTGTGATTTTCTACCCCAAAAATGGTCTGTTCTCACCAAAAATTACCATTTTGGACCATTTTTTCAATTTTTATACTCATTTTTCACCCAAATAGTCCAACTCTGCTCCCAATTTTGACAAATTCAGCCCAACACTTCACATTCTCTTACCATTTCTGTGATTTTCTACCCCAAAAATGGTCTGTTCTCACCAAAAATTACCATTTTGGACCATTTTTTCAAGTTTTATACTCATTTTTCACCCAAATATTCCAACTCTTCACCCAATTTTGACAAATTCAGCCCAACACTTCACATTCTCTTACCATTTCTGTGATTTTCTACCCCAAAAATGGTCTGTTCTCACCACAAATTTCCATTTTGGACCATTTTTTCAAGTTTTATACTCATTTTTCACCCAAATTTTCCAACTCTTCACCCAATTTTGACAAATTCAGCCCAACACTTCACATTCTCTTACCATTTCTGTGATTTTCTACCCCAAAAATGGTCTGTTCTCACCACAAATTACCATTTTGGACCATTTTTTCAAGTTTTATACTCATTTTTCACCCAAATAGTCCAACTCTGCTCCCAATTTTGACAAATTCAGCCCAACACTTACCATTTCTGTGATTTTCTACCCCAAAAATGGTCTGTTCTCACCACAAATTACCATTTTGGACCATTTTTTCAAGTTTTATACTCATTTTTCACCCAAATATTCCAACTCTTCACCCAATTTTGACAAATTCAGCCCAACACTTCACATTCTCTTACCATTTCTGTGACTTTCTACCCCAAAAATGGTCTGTTCTCACCAAAAATTACCATTTTGGACCATTTTTTCAATTTTTATACTCATTTTTCACCCAAATAGTCCAACTCTGCTCCCAATTTTGACAAATTCAGCCCAACACTTCACATTCTCTTACCATTTCTGTGATTTTCTACCCCAAAAATGGGCTGTTCTCACCACAAATTACCATTTTGGACCATTTTTTCAATTTTTACACTCATTTTTCACCCAAATAGTCCAACTCTTCACCCAATTTTGACAAATTCAGCCCAACACTTCACATTCTCTTACCATTTCTGTGATTTTCTACCCCAAAAATGGGCTGTTCTCACCAAAAATTACCATTTTGGACCATTTTTTCAATTTTTATACTCATTTTTCACCCAAATAGTCCAACTCTTCACCCAATTTTGACAAATTCAGCCCAACACTTCACATTCTCTTACCATTTCTGTGATTTTCTACCCCAAAAATGGTCTGTTCTCACCACAAATTACCATTTTGGACCATTTTTTCAATTTTTATACTCATTTTTCACCCAAATAGTCCAACTCTGCTCCCAATTTTGACAAATTCAGCCCAACACTTCACATTCTCTTACCATTTCTGTGATTTTCTACCCCAAAAATGGTCTGTTCTCACCAAAAATTACCATTTTGGACCATTTTTTCAATTTTTATACTCATTTTTCACCCAAATATTCCAAATCTGCTCCCAATTTTGACAAATTCAGCCCAACACTTCACATTCTCTTACCATTTCTGTGATTTTCTACCCCAAAAATGGTCTGTTCTCACCAAAAATTACCATTTTGGACCATTTTTTCAATTTTTATACTCATTTTTCACCCAAATATTCCAATTCTTCACCCAATTTTGACAAATTCAGCCCAACACTTCACATTCTCTTACCATTTCTGTCATTTTCTACCCCAAAAATGGTCTGTTCTCACCAAAAATTACCATTTTGGACCATTTTTTCAATTTTCATACTCATTTTTCACCCAAATAGTCCAACTCTGCTCCCAATTTTGACAAATTCAGCCCAACACTTCACATTCTCTTACCATTTCTGTGATTTTCTACCCCAAAAATGGTCTGTTCTCACCAAAAATTACCATTTTGGACCATTTTTTCAATTTTTATACTCATTTTTCACCCAAATAGTCCAACTCTTCACCCAATTTTGACAAATTCAGCCCAACACTTCACATTCTCTTACCATTTCTGTGATTTTCTACCCCAAAAATGGTCTGTTCTCACCAAAAATTACCATTTTGGACCATTTTTTCAATTTTTATACTCATTTTTCACCCAAATAGTCCAACTCTTCACCAAATTTTGACAAATTCAGTTCAACGCTTCACATTCTCTTACCATTTCTGTGATTTTCTACCCCAAAAATGGGCTGTTCTCACCAAAAATTACCATTTTGGACCATTTTTTCAATTTTTATACTCATTTTTCACCCAAATAGTCCAACTCTGCTCCCAATTTTCACAAATTCAGCCCAACACTTCACATTCTCTTACCATTTCTGTGATTTTCTACCCCAAAAATGGGCTGTTCTCACCACAAATTACCATTTTGGACCATTTTTTCAATTTTTATACTCATTTTTCACCCAAATAGTCCAACTCTGCTCCCAATTTTGACAAATTCAGCCCAACGCTTCACATTCTCTTACCATTTCTGTGATTTTCTACCCCAAAAATGGTCTGTTCTCACCAAAAATTACCATTTTGGACCATTTTATCAATTTTCATACTCATTTTTCACCCAAATAGTCCAACTCTGCTCCCAATTTTGACAAATTCAGCCCAACGCTTCACATTCTCTTACCATTTCTGTGATTTTCTACCCCAAAAATGGTCTGTTCTCACCACAAATTTCCATTTTGGACCATTTTTTCAATTTTTATACTCATTTTTCACCCAAATTTTCCAACTCTTCACCCAATTTTGACAAATTCAGCCCAACACTTCACATTCTCTTACCATTTCTGCTATTTTCTACCCCAAAAATGGTCTGTTCTCACCACAAATTACCATTTTGGACCATTTTTTCAAGTTTTATACTCATTTTTCACCCAAATAGTCCAACTCTGCTCCCAATTTTGACAAATTCAGCCCAACACTTACCATTTCTGTGATTTTCTACCCCAAAAATGGTCTGTTCTCACCACAAATTACCATTTTGGACCATTTTTTCAATTTTTATACTCATTTTTCACCCAAATAGTCCAACTCTTCACCCAGTTTTGTCAAATTCAGCCCAACACTTCACATTCTCTTACCATTTCTGTGATTTTCTACCCCAAAAATGGGCTGTTCTCACCAAAAATTACCATTTTGGACCATTTTTTCAATTTTTATACTCATTTTTCACCCAAATAGTCCAACTCTGCTCCCAATTTTGACAAATTCAGCCCAACACTTCACATTCTCTTACCATTTCTGTGATTTTCTACCCCAAAAATGGTCTGTTCTCACCAAAAATTACCATTTTGGACCATTTTTTCAAGTTTTATACTCATTTTTCACCCAAATAGTCCAACTCTGCTCCCAATTTTGACAAATTCAGCCCAACACTTCACATTCTCTTACCATTTCTGTGATTTTCTACCCCAAAAATGGGCTGTTCTCACCAAAAATTACCATTTTGGACCATTTTTTCAATTTTTATACTCATTTTTCACCCAAATAGTCCAACTCTTCACCCAATTTTGACAAATTCAGTTCAACACTTCACATTCTCTTACCATTTCTGTGATTTTCTACCCCAAAAATGGTCTGTTCTCACCAAAAATTACCATTTTGGACCATTTTTTCAATTTTTATACTCATTTTTCACCCAAATAGTCCAACTCTGCTCCCAATTTTGACAAATTCAGCCCAACACTTCACATTCTCTTACCATTTCTGTGATTTTCTACCCCAAAAATGGTCTGTTCTCACCAAAAATTACCATTTTGGACCATTTTTTCAAGTTTTATACTCATTTTTCACCCAAATAGTCCAACTCTTCACCCAGTTTTGACAAATTCAGCCCAACACTTCACATTCTCTTACCATTTCTGTGATTTTCTACCCCAAAAATGGGCTGTTCTCACCAAAAATTACCATTTTGGACCATTTTTTCAAGTTTTATACTCATTTTTCACCCAAATAGTCCAACTCTGCTCCCAATTTTGACAAATTCAGCCCAACACTTCACATTCTCTTACCATTTCTGTGATTTTCTACCCCAAAAATGGTCTGTTCTCACCAAAAATTACCATTTTGGACCATTTTTTCAATTTTTATACTCATTTTTCACCCAAATAGTCCAACTCTGCTCCCAATTTTGACAAATTCAGCCCAACACTTCACATTCTCTTACCATTTCTGTGATTTTCTACCCCAAAAATGGTCTGTTCTCACCAAAAATTACCATTTTGGACCATTTTTTCAAGTTTTATACTCATTTTTCACCCAAATATTCCAACTCTTCACCCAATTTTGACAAATTCAGCCCAACACTTCACATTCTCTTACCATTTCTGTGATTTTCTACCCCAAAAATGGTCTGTTCTCACCACAAATTTCCATTTTGGACCATTTTTTCAAGTTTTATACTCATTTTTCACCCAAATTTTCCAACTCTTCACCCAATTTTGACAAATTCAGCCCAACACTTCACATTCTCTTACCATTTCTGTGATTTTCTACCCCAAAAATGGTCTGTTCTCACCACAAATTACCATTTTGGACCATTTTTTCAAGTTTTATACTCATTTTTCACCCAAATAGTCCAACTCTGCTCCCAATTTTGACAAATTCAGCCCAACACTTACCATTTCTGTGATTTTCTACCCCAAAAATGGTCTGTTCTCACCACAAATTACCATTTTGGACCATTTTTTCAAGTTTTATACTCATTTTTCACCCAAATATTCCAACTCTTCACCCAATTTTGACAAATTCAGCCCAACACTTCACATTCTCTTACCATTTCTGTGACTTTCTACCCCAAAAATGGTCTGTTCTCACCAAAAATTACCATTTTGGACCATTTTTTCAATTTTTATACTCATTTTTCACCCAAATAGTCCAACTCTGCTCCCAATTTTGACAAATTCAGCCCAACACTTCACATTCTCTTACCATTTCTGTGATTTTCTACCCCAAAAATGGGCTGTTCTCACCACAAATTACCATTTTGGACCATTTTTTCAATTTTTATACTCATTTTTCACCCAAATAGTCCAACTCTGCTCCCAATTTTGACAAATTCAGCCCAACACTTCACATTCTCTTACCATTTCTGTGATTTTCTACCCCAAAAATGGTCTGTTCTCACCAAAAATTACCATTTTGGACCATTTTTTCAATTTTTACACTCATTTTTCACCCAAATAGTCCAACTCTTCACCCAATTTTGACAAATTCAGCCCAACACTTCACATTCTCTTACCATTTCTGTGATTTTCTACCCCAAAAATGGGCTGTTCTCACCAAAAATTACCATTTTGGACCATTTTTTCAATTTTTATACTCATTTTTCACCCAAATAGTCCAACTCTTCACCCAATTTTGACAAATTCAGCCCAACACTTCACATTCTCTTACCATTTCTGTGATTTTCTACCCCAAAAATGGTCTGTTCTCACCACAAATTACCATTTTGGACCATTTTTTCAATTTTTATACTCATTTTTCACCCAAATAGTCCAACTCTGCTCCCAATTTTGACAAATTCAGCCCAACACTTCACATTCTCTTACCATTTCTGTGATTTTCTACCCCAAAAATGGTCTGTTCTCACCAAAAATTACCATTTTGGACCATTTTTTCAATTTTTATACTCATTTTTCACCCAAATATTCCAAATCTGCTCCCAATTTTGACAAATTCAGCCCAACACTTCACATTCTCTTACCATTTCTGTGATTTTCTACCCCAAAAATGGTCTGTTCTCACCAAAAATTACCATTTTGGACCATTTTTTCAATTTTTATACTCATTTTTCACCCAAATATTCCAATTCTTCACCCAATTTTGACAAATTCAGCCCAACACTTCACATTCTCTTACCATTTCTGTCATTTTCTACCCCAAAAATGGTCTGTTCTCACCAAAAATTACCATTTTGGACCATTTTTTCAATTTTCATACTCATTTTTCACCCAAATAGTCCAACTCTGCTCCCAATTTTGACAAATTCAGCCCAACACTTCACATTCTCTTACCATTTCTGTGATTTTCTACCCCAAAAATGGTCTGTTCTCACCAAAAATTACCATTTTGGACCATTTTTTCAATTTTTATACTCATTTTTCACCCAAATAGTCCAACTCTTCACCCAATTTTGACAAATTCAGCCCAACACTTCACATTCTCTTACCATTTCTGTGATTTTCTACCCCAAAAATGGTCTGTTCTCACCAAAAATTACCATTTTGGACCATTTTTTCAATTTTTATACTCATTTTTCACCCAAATAGTCCAACTCTTCACCAAATTTTGACAAATTCAGTTCAACGCTTCACATTCTCTTACCATTTCTGTGATTTTCTACCCCAAAAATGGGCTGTTCTCACCAAAAATTACCATTTTGGACCATTTTTTCAATTTTTATACTCATTTTTCACCCAAATAGTCCAACTCTGCTCCCAATTTTCACAAATTCAGCCCAACACTTCACATTCTCTTACCATTTCTGTGATTTTCTACCCCAAAAATGGGCTGTTCTCACCACAAATTACCATTTTGGACCATTTTTTCAATTTTTATACTCATTTTTCACCCAAATAGTCCAACTCTGCTCCCAATTTTGACAAATTCAGCCCAACGCTTCACATTCTCTTACCATTTCTGTGATTTTCTACCCCAAAAATGGTCTGTTCTCACCAAAAATTACCATTTTGGACCATTTTATCAATTTTCATACTCATTTTTCACCCAAATAGTCCAACTCTGCTCCCAATTTTGACAAATTCAGCCCAACGCTTCACATTCTCTTACCATTTCTGTGATTTTCTACCCCAAAAATGGTCTGTTCTCACCACAAATTTCCATTTTGGACCATTTTTTCAATTTTTATACTCATTTTTCACCCAAATTTTCCAACTCTTCACCCAATTTTGACAAATTCAGCCCAACACTTCACATTCTCTTACCATTTCTGCTATTTTCTACCCCAAAAATGGTCTGTTCTCACCAAAAATTACCATTTTGGACCATTTTTTCAATTTTTATACTCATTTTTCACCCAAATAGTCCAACTCTGCTCCCAATTTTCACAAATTCAGCCCAACACTTCACATTCTCTTACCATTTCTGTGATTTTCTACCCCAAAAATGGTCTGTTCTCACCACAAATTACCATTTTGGACCATTTTTTCAATTTTTATACTCATTTTTCACCCAAATAGTCCAACTCTGCTCCCAATTTTGACAAATTCAGCCCAACACTTCACATTCTCTTACCATTTCTGTGATTTTCTACCCCAAAAATGGTCTGTTCTCACCAAAAATTACCATTTTGGACCATTTTTTCAATTTTTATACTCATTTTTCACCCAAATAGTCCAACTCTGCTCCCAATTTTGACAAATTCAGCCCAACACTTCACATTCTCTTACCATTTCTGTGATTTTCTACCCCAAAAATGGTCTGTTCTCACCAAAAATTACCATTTTGGACCATTTTTTCAATTTTTATACTCATTTTTCACCCAAATAGTCCAACTCTGCTCCCAATTTTGACAAATTCAGCCCAACACTTCACATTCTCTTACCATTTCTGTGATTTTCTACCCCAAAAATGGGCTGTTCTCACCAAAAATTACCATTTTGGACCATTTTTTCAATTTTTATACTCATTTTTCACCCAAATATTCCAAATCTGCTCCCAATTTTGACAAATTCAGCCCAACACTTCACATTCTCTTACCATTTCTGTCATTTTCTACCCCAAAAATGGTCTGTTCTCACCAAAAATTACCATTTTGGACCATTTTTTCAATTTTTATACTCATTTTTCACCCAAATAATCCAACTCTTCACCCAATTTTGACAAATTCAGCCCAACACTTCACATTCTCTTACCATTTCTGTGATTTTCTACCCCAAAAATGGTCTGTTCTCACCAAAAATTACCATTTTGGACCATTTTTTCAATTTTTATACTCATTTTTCACCCAAATATTCCAACTCTGCTCCCAATTTTGACAAATTCAGCCCAACACTTCACATTCTCTTACCATTTCTGTCATTTTCTACCCCAAAAATGGTCTGTTCTCACCACAAATTACCATTTTGGACCATTTTTTCAATTTTTATACTCATTTTTCACCCAAATAGTCCAACTCTGCTCCCAATTTTGACAAATTCAGTTCAACGCTTCACATTCTCTTACCATTTCTGTGATTTTCTACCCCAAAAATGGTCTGTTCTCACCAAAAATTACCATTTTGGACCATTTTTTCAATTTTTATACTCATTTTTCACCCAAATAGTCCAACTCTGCTCCCAATTTTGACAAATTCAGCCCAACACTTCACATTCCCTTACCATTTCTGTGATTTTCTACCCCAAAAATGGTCTGTTCTCACCAAAAATTACCATTTTGGACCATTTTTTCAAGTTTTATACTCATTTTTCACCCAAATAGTCCAACTCTGCTCCCAATTTTGACAAATTCAGCCCAACACTTCACATTCTCTTACCATTTCTGTGATTTTCTACCCCAAAAATGGTCTGTTCTCACCAAAAATTACCATTTTGGACCATTTTTTCAATTTTTATACTCATTTTTCACCCAAATATTCCAACTCTGCTCCCAATTTTGACAAATTCAGCCCAACACTTCACATTCTCTTACCATTTCTGTCATTTTCTACCCCAAAAATGGTCTGTTCTCACCAAAAATTACCATTTTGGACCATTTTTTCAATTTTTATACTCATTTTTCACCCAAATAATCCAAATCTTCACCCAATTTTGACAAATTCAGCCCAACACTTCACATTCTCTTACCATTTCTGTGATTTTCTACCCCAAAAATGGTCTGTTCTCACCAAAAATTACCATTTTGGACCATTTTTTCAATTTT
Organism: Gallinula chloropus; assembly: GCF_964237585.1. Lineage (NCBI taxonomy): Eukaryota > Metazoa > Chordata > Aves > Gruiformes > Rallidae > Gallinula > Gallinula chloropus. The sequence continues at coordinate 53,069 of NW_028168666.1, forward strand.
TATACTCATTTTTCACCCAAATATTCCAACTCTTCACCAAATTTTGACAAATTCAGTTCAACGCTTCACATTCTCTTACCATTTCTGTGATTTTCTACCCCAAAAATGGTCTGTTCTCACCAAAAATTACCATTTTGGACCATTTTTTCAATTTTTATACTCATTTTTCACCCAAATAGTCCAACTCTGCTCCCAATTTTCACAAATTCAGCCCAACACTTCACATTCCCTTACCATTTCTGTGATTTTCTACCCCAAAAATGGTCTGTTCTCACCAAAAATTACCATTTTGGACCATTTTTTCAATTTTTATACTCATTTTTCACCCAAATAGTCCAACTCTTCACCCAATTTTGACAAATTCAGCCCAACACTTCACATTCTCTTACCATTTCTGTGATTTTCTACCCCAAAAATGGTCTGTTCTCACCAAAAATTACCATTTTGGACCATTTTTTCAATTTTTATACTCATTTTTCACCCAAATAGTCCAACTCTGCTCCCAATTTTGACAAATTCAGCCCAACGCTTCACATTCTCTTACCATTTCTGTGATTTTCTACCCCAAAAATGGTCTGTTCTCACCAAAAATTACCATTTTGGACCATTTTTTCAATTTTCATACTCATTTTTCACCCAAATAGTCCAACTCTTCTCCCAATTTTGACAAATTCAGCCCAACGCTTCACATTCTCTTACCATTTCTGTGATTTTCTACCCCAAAAATGGTCTGTTCTCACCAAAAATTACCATTTTGGACCATTTTTTCAATTTTTATACTCATTTTTCACCCAAATAGTCCAACTCTGCTCCCAATTTTGACAAATTCAGCCCAACGCTTCACATTCTCTTACCATTTCTGTGATTTTCTACCCCAAAAATGGGCTGTTCTCACCAAAAATTACCATTTTGGACCATTTTTTCAAGTTTTATACTCATTTTTCACCCAAATAGTCCAACTCTTCACCCAATTTTGACAAATTCAGCCCAACACTTCACATTCTCTTACCATTTCTGTGATTTTCTACCCCAAAAATGGTCTGTTCTCACCAAAAATTACCATTTTGGACCATTTTTTCAATTTTTATACTCATTTTTCACCCAAATAGTCCAACTCTTCACCAAATTTTGACAAATTCAGTTCAACGCTTCACATTCTCTTACCATTTCTGTGATTTTCTACCCCAAAAATGGTCTGTTCTCACCAAAAATTACCATTTTGGACCATTTTTTCAATTTTTATACTCATTTTTCACCCAAATATTCCAACTCTTCATCCAATTTTGACAAATTCAGCCCAACACTTCACATTCTCTTACCATTTCCGTCATTTTCTACCCCAAAAATGGTCTGTTCTCACCAAAAATTACCATTTTGGACCATTTTTTCAATTTTCATACTCATTTTTCACCCAAATAGTCCAACTCTGCTCCCAATTTTGACAAATTCAGCCCAACACTTCACATTCTCTTACCATTTCTGTGATTTTCTACCCCAAAAATGGTCTGTTCTCACCAAAAATTACCATTTTGGACCATTTTTTCAATTTTTATACTCATTTTTCACCCAAATAGTCCAACTCTTCACCCAATTTTGACAAATTCAGCCCAGCACTTCACATTTTCTTACCATTTCTGTGATTTTCTACCCCAAAAATGGTCTGTTCTCACCAAAAATTACCATTTTGGACCATTTTTTCAATTTTTATACTCATTTTTCACCCAAATATTCCAACTCTTCACCCAATTTTGACAAATTCAGCCCAACACTTCACATTCTCTTACCATTTCTGTGATTTTCTACCCCAAAAATGGTCTGTTCTCACCAAAAATTACCATTTTGGACCATTTTTTCAAGTTTTATACTCATTTTTCACCCAAATAGTCCAACTCTGCTCCCAATTTTGACAAATTCAGCCCAACACTTCACATTCTCTTACCATTTCTGTGATTTTCTACCCCAAAAATGGTCTGTTCTCACCAAAAATTACCATTTTGGACCATTTTTTCAAGTTTTATACTCATTTTTCACCCAAATAGTCCAACTCTGCTCCCAATTTTGACAAATTCAGCCCAACACTTCACATTCTCTTACCATTTCTGTGATTTTCTACCCCAAAAATGGGCTGTTCTCACCAAAAATTACCATTTTGGACCATTTTTTCAATTTTTATACTCATTTTTCACCCAAATAGTCCAACTCTGCTCCCAATTTTGACAAATTCAGCCCAACACTTCACATTCTCTTACCATTTCTGTGATTTTCTACCCCAAAAATGGTCTGTTCTCACCAAAAATTACCATTTTGGACCATTTTTTCAATTTTTATACTCATTTTTCACCCAAATAGTCCAACTCTGCTCCCAATTTTGACAAATTCAGCCCAACACTTCACATTCTCTTACCATTTCTGTGATTTTCTACCCCAAAAATGGTCTGTTCTCACCAAAAATTACCATTTTGGACCATTTTTTCAATTTTTATACTCATTTTTCACCCAAATAGTCCAACTCTGCTCCCAATTTTCACAAATTCAGCCCAACACTTCACATTCTCTTACCATTTCTGTGATTTTCTACCCCAAAAATGGTCTGTTCTCACCAAAAATTACCATTTTGGACCATTTTTTCAATTTTTATACTCATTTTTCACCCAAATAGTCCAACTCTTCACCCAATTTTGACAAATTCAGCCCAACACTTCACATTCTCTTACCATTTCTGTGATTTTCTACCCCAAAAGTGGTCTGTTCTCACCAAAAATTACCATTTTGGACCATTTTTTCAATTTTCATACTCATTTTTCACCCAAATATTCCAACTCTGCTCCCAATTTTGACAAATTCAGCCCAACACTTCACATTCTCTTACCATTTCTGTGATTTTCTACCCCAAAAATGGGCTGTTCTCACCAAAAATTACCATTTTGGACCATTTTTTCAAGTTTTATACTCATTTTTCACCCAAATAGTCCAACTCTTCACCCAATTTTGACAAATTCAGCCCAACACTTCACATTCTCTTACCATTTCTGTGATTTTCTACCCCAAAAATGGTCTGTTCTCACCAAAAATTACCATTTTGGACCATTTTTTCAATTTTTACACTCATTTTTCACCCAAATAGTCCAACTCTGCTCCCAATTTTGACAAATTCAGTTCAACGCTTCACATTCTCTTACCATTTCTGTGATTTTCTACCCCAAAAATGGTCTGTTCTCACCAAAAATTACCATTTTGGACCATTTTTTCAATTTTTATACTCATTTTTCACCCAAATAGTCCAACTCTTCACCCAATTTTGACAAATTCAGCCCAACACTTCACATTCTCTTACCATTTCTGTGATTTTCTACCCCAAAAATGGTCTGTTCTCACCAAAAATTACCATTTTGGACCATTTTTTCAATTTTTATACTCATTTTTCACCCAAATAGTCCAACTCTGCTCCCAATTTTGACAAATTCAGCCCAACACTTCACATTCTCTTACCATTTCTGTGATTTTCTACCCCAAAAATGGTCTGTTCTCACCACAAATTACCATTTTGGACCATTTTTTCAAGTTTTATACTCATTTTTCACCCAAATAGTCCAACTCTGCTCCCAATTTTGACAAATTCAGCCCAACACTTCACATTCTCTTACCATTTCTGTGATTTTCTACCCCAAAAATGGTCTGTTCTCACCAAAAATTACCATTTTGGACCATTTTTTCAATTTTCATACTCATTTTTCACCCAAATAGTCCAACTCTGCTCCCAATTTTGACAAATTCAGCCCAACACTTCACATTCTCTTACCATTTCTGTGATTTTCTACCCCAAAAATGGGCTGTTCTCACCAAAAATTACCATTTTGGACCATTTTTTCAATTTTTATACTCATTTTTCACCCAAATAGTCCAACTCTGCTCCCAATTTTGACAAATTCAGCCCAACACTTCACATTCTCTTACCATTTCTGTGATTTTCTACCCCAAAAGTGGTCTGTTCTCACCAAAAATTACCATTTTGGACCATTTTTTCAATTTTCATACTCATTTTTCACCCAAATATTCCAACTCTGCTCCCAATTTTGACAAATTCAGCCCAACACTTCACATTCTCTTACCATTTCTGTGATTTTCTACCCCAAAAATGGGCTGTTCTCACCAAAAATTACCATTTTGGACCATTTTTTCAATTTTTATACTCATTTTTCACCCAAATAGTCCAACTCTGCTCCCAATTTTGACAAATTCAGCCCAACACTTCACATTCCCTTACCATTTCTGTGATTTTCTACCCCAAAAATGGTCTGTTCTCACCAAAAATTACCATTTTGGACCATTTTTTCAATTTTTATACTCATTTTTCACCCAAATAGTCCAACTCTTCACCCAATTTTGACAAATTCAGCCCAACACTTCACATTCTCTTACCATTTCTGTGATTTTCTACCCCAAAAATGGTCTGTTCTCACCAAAAATTACCATTTTGGACCATTTTTTCAATTTTTATACTCATTTTTCACCCAAATAGTCCAACTCTGCTCCCAATTTTGACAAATTCAGTTCAACGCTTCACATTCTCTTACCATTTCTGTGATTTTCTACCCCAAAAATGGTCTGTTCTCACCAAAAATTACCATTTTGGACCATTTTTTCAATTTTCATACTCATTTTTCACCCAAATAGTCCAACTCTGCTCCCAATTTTGACAAATTCAGCCCAACACTTCACATTCTCTTACCATTTCTGTGATTTTCTACCCCAAAAATGGTCTGTTCTCACCAAAAATTACCATTTTGGACCATTTTTTCAATTTTTATACTCATTTTTCACCCAAATAGTCCAACTCTTCACCCAATTTTGACAAATTCAGCCCAACACTTCACATTCTCTTACCATTTCTGTGATTTTCTACCCCAAAAATGGGCTGTTCTCACCAAAAATTACCATTTTGGACCATTTTTTCAATTTTTATACAAATTTTTCACCCAAATAGTCCAACTCTTCACCCAATTTTGACAAATTCAGAACAACACTTCACATTCTCTTACCATTTCTGTGATTTTCTACCCCAAAAATGGGCTGTTCTCACCAAAAATTACCATTTTGGGACCATTTTTTCAATTTTTATACTCATTTTTCACCCAAATATTCCAACTCTGCTCCCAATTTTGACAAATTCAGCCCAACACTTCACATTCTCTTACCATTTCTGTGATTTTCTACCCCAAAAATGGTCTGTTCTCACCAAAAATTACCATTTTGGACCATTTTTTCAATTTTTATACTCATTTTTCACCCAAATAGTCCAACTCTGCTCCCAATTTTGACAAATTCAGCCCAACACTTCACATTCTCTTACCATTTCTGTGATTTTCTACCCCAAAAATGGGCTGTTCTCACCAAAAATTACCATTTTGGACCATTTTTTCAATTTTTATATTCATTTTTCACTCAAATATTCCAACTCTTCACCCAATTTTGACAAATTCAGTTCAACGCTTCACATTCTCTTACCATTTCTGTGATTTTCTACCCCAAAAATGGTCTGTTCTCACCAAAAATTACCATTTTGGACCATTTTTTCAATTTTTATACTCATTTTTCACCCAAATAGTCCAACTCTGCTCCCAATTTTGACAAATTCAGCCCAACACTTCACATTCTCTTACCATTTCTGTGATTTTCTACCCCAAAAATGGGCTGTTCTCACCAAAAATTACCATTTTGGACCATTTTTTCAATTTTTATACTCATTTTTCACCCAAATAGTCCAACTCTTCACCCAATTTTGACAAATTCAGCCCAACACTTCACATTCTCTTACCATTTCTGTGATTTTCTACCCCAAAAATGGTCTGTTCTCACCACAAATTACCATTTTGGACCATTTATTCAATTTTTATACTCATTTTTCACCCAAATAGTCCAACTCTTCACCCAATTTTGACAAATTCAGCCCAACACTTCACATTCTCTTACCATTTCTGTGACTTTCTACCCCAAAAATGGGCTGTTCTCACCAAAAATTACCATTTTGGACCATTTTTTCAATTTTTATACTCATTTTTCACCCAAATAGTCCAACTCTGCTCCCAATTTTGACAAATTCAGCCCAACACTTCACATTCTCTTACCATTTCTGTGATTTTTTACCCCAAAAATGGTCTGTTCTCACCAAAAATTACCATTTTGGACCATTTTTTCAATTTTTATACTCATTTTTCACCCAAATAGTCCAACTCTTCACCCAATTTTGACAAATTCAGCCCAACACTTCACATTCTCTTACCATTTCTGTGATTTTCTACCCCAAAAGTGGTCTGTTCTCACCAAAAATTACCATTTTGGACCATTTTTTCAAGTTTTATACTCATTTTTCACCCAAATAGTCCAACTCTTCATCCAATTTTGACAAATTCAGCCCAACACTTCACATTCTCTTACCATTTCTGTGATTTTCTACCCCAAAAATGGTCTGTTCTCACCAAAAATTACCATTTTGGACCATTTTTTCAATTTTCATACTCATTTTTCACCCAAATAGTCCAACTCTTCACCCAATTTTGACAAATTCAGTTCAACGCTTCACATTCTCTTACCATTTCTGTGATTTTCTACCCCAAAAATGGTCTGTTCTCACCACAAATTACCATTTTGGACCATTTTTTCAATTTTTATACTCATTTTTCACCCAAATAGTCCAACTCTTCACCCAATTTTGACAAATTCAGCCCAACACTTCACATTCTCTTACCATTTCTGTGATTTTCTACCCCAAAAATGGGCTGTTCTCACCAAAAATTACCATTTAGGACCATTTTTTCAATTTTTATACTCATTTTTCACCCAAATAGTCCAACTCTGCTCCCAATTTTGACATATTCAGCCCAACACTTCACATTCTCTTACCATTTCTGTGATTTTCTACCCCAAAAATGGTCTGTTCTCACCAAAAATTACCATTTTGGACCATTTTTTCAATTTTTATACTCATTTTTCACCCAAATAGTCCAACTCTTCACCCAATTTTGACAAATTCAGCCCAACACTTCACATTCTCTTACCATTTCTGTGATTTTCTACCCCAAAAATGGTCTGTTCTCACCAAAAATTACCATTTTGGACCATTTTTTCAATTTTTATACTCATTTTTCACCCAAATAGTCCAACTCTGCTCCCAATTTTGACAAATTCAGCCCAACACTTCACATTCTCTTACCATTTCTGTGATTTTCTACCCCAAAAATGGTCTGTTCTCACCAAAAATTACCATTTTGGACCATTTTTTCAATTTTTATACTCATTTTTCACCCAAATAGTCCAACTCTTCACCCAATTTTGACAAATTCAGCCCAACACTTCACATTCTCTTACCATTTCTGTGATTTTCTACCCCAAAAATGGTCTGTTCTCACCACAAATTACCATTTTGGACCATTTTTTCAATTTTTATACTCATTTTTCACCCAAATAGTCCAACTCTTCACCCAATTTTGACAAATTCAGCCCAACACTTCACATTCTCTTACCATTTCTGTGATTTTCTACCCCAAAAATGGTCTGTTCTCACCAAAAATTACCATTTTGGACCATTTTTTCAATTTTCATACTCATTTTTCACCCAAATAGTCCAACTCTGCTCCCAATTTTGACAAATTCAGCCCAACACTTCACATTCTCTTACCATTTCTGTGATTTTCTACCCCAAAAATGGGCTGTTCTCACCAAAAATTACCATTTTGGACCATTTTTTCAATTTTTATACTCATTTTTCACCCAAATAGTCCAACTCTGCTCCCAATTTTGACAAATTCAGCCCAACACTTCACATTCTCTTACCATTTCTGTGATTTTCTACCCCAAAAATGGTCTGTTCTCACCAAAAATTACCATTTTGGACCATTTTTTCAATTTTTATACTCATTTTTCACCCAAATAGTCCAACTCTGCTCCCAATTTTGACAAATTCAGCCCAACACTTCACATTCCCTTACCATTTCTGTGATTTTCTACCCCAAAAATGGTCTGTTCTCACCAAAAATTACCATTTTGGACCATTTTTTCAAGTTTTATACTCATTTTTCACCCAAATAGTCCAACTCTTCACCCAATTTTGACAAATTCAGCCCAACACTTCACATTCTCTTACCATTTCTGTGATTTTCTACCCCAAAAATGGTCTGTTCTCACCAAAAATTACCATTTTGGACCATTTTTTCAATTTTTATACTCATTTTTCACCCAAATAGTCCAACTCTGCTCCCAATTTTGACAAATTCAGCCCAACGCTTCACATTCTCTTACCATTTCTGTGATTTTCTACCCCAAAAATGGTCTGTTCTCACCAAAAATTACCATTTTGGACCATTTTTTCAATTTTCATACTCATTTTTCACCCAAATAGTCCAACTCTGCTCCCAATTTTGACAAATTCAGCCCAACACTTCACATTCTCTTACCATTTCTGTGATTTTCTACCCCAAAAATGGTCTGTTCTCACCAAAAATTACCATTTTGGACCATTTTTTCAATTTTTATACTCATTTTTCACCCAAATAGTCCAACTCTTCACCCAATTTTGACAAATTCAGCCCAACACTTCACATTCTCTTACCATTTCTGTGATTTTCTACCCCAAAAATGGTCTGTTCTCACCAAATATTACCATTTTGGACCATTTTTTCAATTTTTATACAAATTTTTCACCCAAATAGTCCAACTCTTCACCCAATTTTGACAAATTCAGCCCAACACTTCACATTCTCTTACCATTTCTGTGATTTTCTACCCCAAAAATGGTCTGTTCTCACCAAAAATTACTATTTGGGACCATTTTTTCAATTTTTATACTCATTTTTCACCCAAATAGTCCAACTCTGCTCCCAATTTTGACAAATTCAGCCCAACACTTCACATTCTCTTACCATTTCTGTGATTTTCTACCCCAAAAATGGTCTGTTCTCACCAAAAATTACCATTTTGGACCATTTTTTCAATTTTTATACTCATTTTTCACCCAAATAGTCCAACTCTGCTCCCAATTTTGACAAATTCAGGCCAACACTTCACATTCTCTTACCATTTCTGTGATTTTCTACCCCAAAAATGGGCTGTTCTCACCAAAAATTACCATTTTGGACCATTTTTTCAATTTTATACTCATTTTTCACCCAAATAGTCCAACTCTTCACCCAATTTTGACAAATTCAGTTCAACGCTTCACATTCTCTTACCATTTCTGTGATTTTCTACCCCAAAAATGGTCTGTTCTCACCAAAAATTACCATTTTGGACCATTTTTTCAATTTTTATACTCATTTTTCACCCAAATAGTCCAACTCTGCTCCCAATTTTGACAAATTCAGCCCAACACTTCACATTCTCTTACCATTTCTGTGATTTTCTACCCCAAAAATGGGCTGTTCTCACCAAAAATTACCATTTTGGACCATTTTTTCAATTTTTATACTCATTTTTCACCCAAATAGTCCAACTCTTCACCCAATTTTGACAAATTCAGCCCAACACTTCACATTCTCTTACCATTTCTGTGATTTTCTACCCCAAAAATGGTCTGTTCTCACCACAAATTACCATTTTGGACCATTTTTTCAATTTTTATACTCATTTTTCACCCAAATAGTCCAACTCTTCACCCAATTTTGACAAATTCAGCCCAACACTTCACATTCTCTTACCATTTCTGTGACTTTCTACCCCAAAAATGGGCTGTTCTCACCAAAAATTACCATTTTGGACCATTTTTTCAAGTTTTATACTCATTTTTCACCCAAATAGTCCAACTCTGCTCCCAATTTTGACAAATTCAGCCCAACACTTCACATTCTCTTACCATTTCTGTGATTTTTTACCCCAAAAATGGTCTGTTCTCACCAAAAATTACCATTTTGGACCATTTTTTCAAGTTTTATACTCATTTTTCACCCAAATAGTCCAACTCTGCTCCCAATTTTGACAAATTCAGCCCAACACTTCACATTCTCTTACCATTTCTGTGATTTTCTACCCCAAAAATGGTCTGTTCTCACCAAAAATTACCATTTTGGACCATTTTTTCAATTTTTATACTCATTTTTCACCCAAATAGTCCAACTCTGCTCCCAATTTTGACAAATTCAGCCCAACACTTCACATTCTCTTACCATTTCTGTGATTTTCTACCCCAAAAATGGTCTGTTCTCACCAAAAATTACCATTTTGGACCATTTTTTCAATTTTTATACTCATTTTTCACCCAAATAGTCCAACTCTTCACCCAATTTTGACAAATTCAGCCCAACACTTCACATTCTCTTACCATTTCTGTGATTTTCTACCCCAAAAATGGTCTGTTCTCACCAAAAATTACCATTTTGGACCATTTTTTCAAGTTTTATACTCATTTTTCACCCAAATAGTCCAACTCTGCTCCCAATTTTGACAAATTCAGCCCAACACTTCACATTCTCTTACCATTTCTGTGATTTTCTACCCCAAAAATGGTCTGTTCTCACCAAAAATTACCATTTTGGACCATTTTTTCAATTTGTATACTCATTTTTCACCCAAATAGTCCAACTCTGCTCCCAATTTTGACAAATTCAGCCCAACACTTCACATTCTCTTACCATTTCTGTGATTTTCTACCCCAAAAATGGTCTGTTCTCACCAAAAATTACCATTTTGGACCATTTTTTCAATTTTCATACTCATTTTTCACCCAAATAGTCCAACTCTTCACCCAATTTTGACAAATTCAGCCCAACACTTCACATTCTCTTACCATTTCTGTGATTTTCTACCCCAAAAATGGGCTGTTCTCACCAAAAATTACCATTTTGGACCATTTTTTCAATTTTTATACTCATTTTTCACCCAAATAGTCCAACTCTTCACCCAATTTTGACAAATTCAGCCCAACACTTCACATTCTCTTACCATTTCTGTGATTTTCTACCCCAAAAATGGTCTGTTCTCACCAAAAATTACCATTTTGGACCATTTTTTCAATTTTTATACTCATTTTTCACCCAAATAGTCCAACTCTGCTCCCAATTTTGACAAATTCAGCCCAACACTTCACATTCTCTTACCATTTCTGTGATTTTCTACCCCAAAAATGGTCTGTTCTCACCAAAAATTACCATTTTGGACCATTTTTTCAAGTTTTATACTCATTTTTCACCCAAATAGTCCAACTCTTCATCCAATTTTGACAAATTCAGCCCAACACTTCACATTCTCTTACCATTTCTGTGATTTTCTACCCCAAAAATGGTCTGTTCTCACCAAAAATTACCATTTTGGACCATTTTTTCAATTTTTATACTCATTTTTCACCCAAATAGTCCAACTCTGCTCCCAATTTTGACAAATTCAGCCCAACACTTCACATTCTCTTACCATTTCTGTGATTTTCTACCCCAAAAATGGGCTGTTCTCACCAAAAATTACCATTTTGGACCATTTTTTCAATTTTTATACTCATTTTTCACCCAAATATTCCAACTCTTCACCAAATTTTGACAAATTCAGTTCAACGCTTCACATTCTCTTACCATTTCTGTGATTTTCTACCCCAAAAATGGTCTGTTCTCACCAAAAATTACCATTTTGGACCATTTTTTCAAGTTTTATACTCATTTTTCACCCAAATAGTCCAACTCTGCTCCCAATTTTGACAAATTCAGCCCAACACTTCACATTCCCTTACCATTTCTGTGATTTTCTACCCCAAAAATGGTCTGTTCTCACCAAAAATTACCATTTTGGACCATTTTTTCAAGTTTTATACTCATTTTTCACCCAAATAGTCCAACTCTGCTCCCAATTTTGACAAATTCAGCCCAACACTTCACATTCTCTTACCATTTCTGTGATTTTCTACCCCAAAAATGGTCTGTTCTCACCAAAAATTACCATTTTGGACCATTTTTTCAAGTTTTATACTCATTTTTCACCCAAATAGTCCAACTCTGCTCCCAATTTTGACAAATTCAGCCCAACACTTCACATTCTCTTACCATTTCTGTGATTTTCTACCCCAAAAATGGGCTGTTCTCACCAAAAATTACCATTTTGGACCATTTTTTCAATTTTTATACTCATTTTTCACCCAAATAGTCCAACTCTGCTCCCAATTTTGACAAATTCAGCCCAACACTTCACATTCTCTTACCATTTCTGTGATTTTCTACCCCAAAAGTGGTCTGTTCTCACCAAAAATTACCATTTTGGACCATTTTTTCAAGTTTTATACTCATTTTTCACCCAAATAGTCCAACTCTTCACCCAATTTTGACAAATTCAGCCCAACACTTCACATTCTCTTACCATTTCTGTGATTTTCTACCCCAAAAATGGTCTGTTCTCACCAAAAATTACCATTTTGGACCATTTTTTCAATTTTCATACTCATTTTTCACCCAAATAGTCCAACTCTTCACCAAATTTTGACAAATTCAGTTCAACGCTTCACATTCTCTTACCATTTCTGTGATTTTCTACCCCAAAAATGGTCTGTTCTCACCAAAAATTACCATTTTGGACCATTTTTTCAAGTTTTATACTCATTTTTCACCCAAATAGTCCAACTCTTCACCCAATTTTGACAAATTCAGCCCAACACTTCACATTCTCTTACCATTTCTGTGATTTTCTACCCCAAAAATGGTCTGTTCTCACCAAAAATTACCATTTTGGACCATTTTTTCAATTTTTATACTCATTTTTCACCCAAATAGTCCAACTCTTCACCCAATTTTGACAAATTCAGCCCAACACTTCACATTCTCTTACCATTTCTGTGATTTTCTACCCCAAAAATGGTCTGTTCTCACCAAAAATTACCATTTTGGACCATTTTTTCAATTTTTATACTCATTTTTCACCCAAATAGTCCAAATCTGCTCCCAATTTTGACAAATTCAGCCCAACACTTCACATTCTCTTACCATTTCTGTCATTTTCTACCCCAAAAATGGTCTGTTCTCACCAAAAATTACCATTTTGGACCATTTTTTCAAGTTTTATACTCATTTTTCACCCAAATAGTCCAACTCTTCACCCAATTTTGACAAATTCAGCCCAACACTTCACATGCTCTTACCATTTCTGTGATTTTCTACCCCAAAAATGGTCTGTTCTCACCACAAATTACCATTTTGGACCATTTTTTCAATTTTTATACTCATTTTTCACCCAAATAGTCCAACTCTGCTCCCAATTTTGACAAATTCAGCCCAACACTTCACATTCTCTTACCATTTCTGTGATTTTCTACCCCAAAAATGGGCTGTTCTCACCAAAAATTACCATTTTGGACCATTTTTTCAAGTTTTATACTCATTTTTCACCCAAATATTCCAACTCTTCACCCAATTTTGACAAATTCAGCCCAACACTTCACATTCTCTTACCATTTCTGTGATTTTCTACCCCAAAAGTGGTCTGTTCTCACCAAAAATTACCATTTTGGACCATGTTTTCAATTTTTATACTCATTTTTCACCCAAATAGTCCAACTCTTCACCCAATTTTGACAAATTCAGCCCAACACTTCACATTCTCTTACCATTTCTGTGATTTTCTACCCCAAAAATGGTCTGTTCTCACCAAAAATTACCATTTTGGACCATTTTTTCAATTTTTATACTCATTTTTCACCCAAATATTCCAACTCTGCTCCCAATTTTGACAAATTCAGCCCAACACTTCACATTCTCTTACCATTTCTGTGATTTTCTACCCCAAAAATGGTCTGTTCTCACCACAAATTACCATTTTGGACCATTTTTTCAATTTTTATACTCATTTTTCACCCAAATAGTCCAACTCTGCTCCCAATTTTGACAAATTCAGCCCAACGCTTCACATTCTCTTACCATTTCTGTGATTTCCTACCCCAAAAATGGGCTGTTCTCACCAAAAATTACCATTTTGGACCATTTTTTCAATTTTCATACTCATTTTTCACCCAAATATTCCAACTCTGCTCCCAATTTTGAGAAATTCAGCCCAACACTTCACATTCTCTTACCATTTCTGTGATTTTCTACCCCAAAAATGGTCTGTTCTCACCAAAAATTACCATTTTGGACCATTTTTTCAATTTTTATACTCATTTTTCACCCAAATAGTCCAACTCTGCTCCCAATTTTGACAAATTCAGCCCAACACTTCACATTCTCTTACCATTTCTGTGATTTTCTACCCCAAAAATGGTCTGTTCTCACCACAAATTACCATTTTGGACCATTTTTTCAATTTTTATACTCATTTTTCACCCAAATAGTCCAACTCTTCACCCAATTTTGACAAATTCAGCCCAACACTTCACATTCTCTTACCATTTCTGTGATTTTCTACCCCAAAAATGGGCTGTTCTCACCAAAAATTACCATTTTGGACCATTTTTTCAATTTTTATACTCATTTTTCACCCAAATAGTCCAACTCTTCACCCAATTTTGACAAATTCAGCCCAACACTTCACATTCTCTTACCATTTCTGTGATTTTCTACCCCAAAAATGGTCTGTTCTCACCAAAAATTACCATTTTGGACCATTTTTTCAATTTTTATACTCATTTTTCACCCAAATAGTCCAACTCTTCACCCAATTTTGACAAATTCAGCCCAACGCTTCACATTCTCTTACCATTTCTGTGATTTTCTACCCCAAAAATGGTCTGTTCTCACCAAAAATTACCATTTTGGACCATGTTTTCAATTTTTATACTCATTTTTCACCCAAATAGTCCAACTCTGCTCCCAATTTTGACAAATTCAGTCCAACACTTCACATTCTCTTACCATTTCTGTGATTTTCTACCCCAAAAATGGTCTGTTCTCACCAAAAATTACCATTTTGGACCATTTTTTCAAGTTTTATACTCATTTTTCACCCAAATAGTCCAACTCTTCACCCAATTTTGACAAATTCAGCCCAACACTTCACATTCTCTTACCATTTCTGTGATTTTCTACCCCAAAAATGGGCTGTTCTCACCAAAAATTACCATTTTGGACCATTTTTTCAAGTTTTATACTCATTTTTCACCCAAATATTCCAACTCTTCACCCAATTTTGACAAATTCAGTTCAACGCTTCACATTCTCTTACCATTTCTGTGATTTTCTACCCCAAAAATGGTCTGTTCTCACCAAAAATTACCATTTTGGACCATTTTTTCAATTTTTATACTCATTTTTCACCCAAATAGTCCAACTCTGCTCCCAATTTTGACAAATTCAGCCCAACACTTCACATTCCCTTACCATTTCTGTGATTTTCTACCCCAAAAATGGTCTGTTCTCACCAAAGATTACCATTTTGGACCATTTTTTCAAGTTTTATACTCATTTTTCACCCAAATAGTCCAACTCTTCACCCAATTTTGACAAATTCAGCCCAACACTTCACATTCTCTTACCATTTCTGTGATTTTCTACCCCAAAAATGGTCTGTTCTCACCACAAATTACCATTTTGGACCATTTTTTCAATTTTTATACTCATTTTTCACCCAAATAGTCCAACTCTGCTCCCAATTTTGACAAATTCAGCCCAACACTTCACATTCTCTTACCATTTCTGTGATTTTCTACCCCAAAAATGGTCTGTTCTCACCAAAAATTACCATTTTGGACCATTTTTTCAATTTTTATACTCATTTTTCACCCACATAGTCCAACTCTGCTCCCATTTTTGACAAATTCAGCCCAACACTTCACATTCTCTTACCATTTCTGTGATTTTCTACCCCAAAAATGGTCTGTTCTCACCAAAAATTACCATTTTGGACCATTTTTTCAATTTTTATACTCATTTTTCACCCAAATAGTCCAACTCTGCTCCCAATTTTGACAAATTCAGTCCAACACTTCACATTCTCTTACCATTTCTGTGATTTTCTACCCCAAAAATGGTCTGTTCTCACCAAAAATTACCATTTTGGACCATTTTTTCAATTTTTATACTCATTTTTCACCCAAATAGTCCAACTCTGCTCCCAATTTTGACAAATTCAGCCCAACACTTCACATTCTCTTACCATTTCTGTGATTTTCTACCCCAAAAATGGTCTGTTCTCACCAAAAATTACCATTTTGGACCATTTTTTCAATTTGTATACTCATTTTTCACCCAAATAGTCCAACTCTGCTCCCAATTTTGACAAATTCAGCCCAACACTTCACATTCTCTTACCATTTCTGTGATTTTCTACCCCAAAAATGGTCTGTTCTCACCAAAAATTACCATTTTGGACCATTTTTTCAATTTTTATACTCATTTTTCACCCAAATAGTCCAACTCTGCTCCCAATTTTGACAAATTCAGCCCAACACTTCACATTCTCTTACCATTTCTGTGATTTTCTACCCCAAAAATGGTCTGTTCTCACCAAAAATTACCATTTTGGACCATTTTTTCAATTTTCATACTCATTTTTCACCCAAATATTCCAACTCTGCTCCCAATTTTGACAAATTCAGCCCAACACTTCACATTCTCTTACCATTTCTGTGATTTTCTACCCCAAAAATGGTCTGTTCTCACCAAAAATTACCATTTTGGACCATTTTTTCAATTTTTATACTCATTTTTCACCCAAATAGTCCAACTCTTCACCCAATTTTGACAAATTCAGCCCAACACTTCACATTCTCTTACCATTTCTGTGATTTTCTACCCCAAAAATGGGCTGTTCTCACCAAAAATTACCATTTTGGACCATTTTTTCAATTTTTATACTCATTTTTCACCCAAATAGTCCAACTCTTCACCCAATTTTGACAAATTCAGCCCAACGCTTCACATTCTCTTACCATTTCTGTGATTTTCTACCCCAAAAATGGTCTGTTCTCACCAAAAATTACCATTTTGGACCATTTTTTCAATTTTTATACTCATTTTTCACCCAAATAGTCCAACTCTTCACCCAATTTTGACAAATTCAGCCCAACACTTCACATTCTCTTACCATTTCTGTGATTTTCTACCCCAAAAATGGGCTGTTCTCACCAAAAATTACCATTTTGGACCATTTTTTCAATTTTTATACTCATTTTTCACCCAAATAGTCCAACTCTTCACCCAATTTTGACAAATTCAGCCCAACACTTCACATTCTCTTACCATTTCTGTGATTTTCTACCCCAAAAATGGTCTGTTCTCACCAAAAATTACCATTTTGGACCATTTTTTCAATTTTTATACTCATTTTTCACCCAAATATTCCAACTCTGCTCCCAATTTTGACAAATTCAGCCCAACACTTCACATTCCCTTACCATTTCTGTGATTTTCTACCCCAAAAATGGGCTGTTCTCACCAAAAATTACCATTTTGGACCATTTTTTCAAGTTTTATACTCATTTTTCACCCAAATAGTCCAACTCTTCACCCAATTTTGACAAATTCAGCCCAACACTTCACATTCTCTTACCATTTCTGTGATTTTCTACCCCAAAAATGGGCTGTTCTCACCACAAATTACCATTTTGGACCATTTTTTCAATTTGTATACTCATTTTTCACCCAAATAGTCCAACTCTGCTCCCAATTTTCACAAATTCAGCCCAACACTTCACATTCTCTTACCATTTCTGTGATTTTCTACCCCAAAAATGGGCTGTTCTCACCAAAAATTACCATTTTGGACCATTTTTTCAATTTTTATACTCATTTTTCACCCAAATAGTCCAACTCTGCTCCCAATTTTGACAAATTCAGCCCAACACTTCACATTCTCTTACCATTTCTGTGATTTTCTACCCCAAAAATGGTCTGTTCTCACCAAAAATTACCATTTTGGACCATTCTTTCAATTTTTATACTCATTTTTCACCCAAATATTCCAACTCTGCTCCCAATTTTGACAAATTCAGCCCAACACTTCACATTCTCTTACCATTTCTGTGATTTTCTACCCCAAAAATGGTCTGTTCTCACCAAAAATTACCATTTTGGACCATTTTTTCAAGTTTTATACTCATTTTTCACCCAAATAGTCCAACTCTTCACCCAATTTTGACAAATTCAGCCCAACACTTCACATTCTCTTACCATTTCTGTGATTTTCTACCCCAAAAATGGGCTGTTCTCACCAAAAATTACCATTTTGGACCATTTTTTCAATTTGTATACTCATTTTTCACCCAAATAGTCCAACTCTGCTCCCAATTTTGACAAATTCAGCCCAACACTTCACATTCTCTTACCATTTCTGTGATTTTCTACCCCAAAAATGGTCTGTTCTCACCAAAAATTACCATTTTGGACCATTTTTTCAATTTTTATACTCATTTTTCACCCAAATAGTCCAACTCTGCTCCCAATTTTGACAAATTCAGCCCAACACTTCACATTCTCTTACCATTTCTGTGATTTTCTACCCCAAAAATGGTCTGTTCTCACCAAAAATTACCATTTTGGACCATTTTTTCAATTTTCATACTCATTTTTCACCCAAATATTCCAACTCTGCTCCCAATTTTGACAAATTCAGCCCAACACTTCACATTCTCTTACCATTTCTGTGATTTTCTACCCCAAAAATGGTCTGTTCTCACCAAAAATTACCATTTTGGACCATTTTTTCAAGTTTTATAATCATTTTTCACCCAAATAGTCCAACTCTTCACCCAATTTTGACAAATTCAGCCCAACACTTCACATTCTCTTACCATTTCTGTGATTTTCTACCCCAAAAATGGGCTGTTCTCACCAAAAATTACCATTTTGGACCATTTTTTCAATTTTTATACTCATTTTTCACCCAAATAGTCCAACTCTTCACCCAATTTTGACAAATTCAGCCCAACGCTTCACATTCTCTTACCATTTCTGTGATTTTCTACCCCAAAAATGGTCTGTTCTCACCAAAAATTACCATTTTGGACCATTTTTTCAATTTTTATACTCATTTTTCACCCAAATATTGCAACTCTTCACCCAATTTTGACAAATTCAGCCCAACACTTCACATTCTCTTACCATTTCTGTGATTTTCTACCCCAAAAATGGTCTGTTCTCACCAAAAATTACCATTTTGGACCATTTTTTCAATTTTTATACTCATTTTTCACCCAAATAGTCCAACTCTGCTCCCAATTTTGACAAATTCAGCCCAACACTTCACATTCTCTTACCATTTCTGTGATTTTCTACCCCAAAAATGGTCTGTTCTCACCAAAAATTACCATTTTGGACCATTTTTTCAATTTTTATACTCATTTTTCACCCAAGTATTCCAACTCTTCACCCAATTTTGACAAATTCAGGCCAACACTTCACATTCTCTTACCATTTCTGTGATTTTCTACCCCAAAAATGGTCTGTTCTCACCAAAAATTACCATTTTGGACCATTTTTTCAATTTTTATACTCATTTTTCACCCAAGTATTCCAACTCTGCTCCCAATTTTGACAAATTCAGGCCAACGCTTCACATTCTCTTACCATTTCTGTGATTTTCTACCCCAAAAATGGGCTGTTCTCACCAAAAATTACCATTTTGGACCATTTTTTCAATTTTTATACTCATTTTTCACCCAAATATTCCAACTCTGCTCCCAATTTTGACAAATTCAGGCCAACACTTCACATTCTCTTACCATTTCTGTGATTTTCTACCCCAAAAATGGTCTGTTCTCACCAAAAATTACCATTTTGGACCATTTTTTCAAGTTTTATACTCATTTTTCACCCAAATAGTCCAACTCTGCTCCCAATTTTGACAAATTCAGCCCAACACTTCACATTCTCTTACCATTTCTGTGATTTTCTACCCCAAAAATGGTCTGTTCTAACCAAAAATTACCATTTTGGACCATTTTTTCAATTTTTATACTCATTTTTCACCCAAATAGTCCAACTCTTCACCCAATTTTGACAAATTCAGCCCAACACTTCACATTCTCTTACCATTTCTGTGATTTTCTACCCCAAAAATGGTCTGTTCTCACCAAAAATTACCATTTTGGACCATTTTTTCAATTTTTATACTCATTTTTCACCCAAGTATTCCAACTCTGCTCCCAATTTTGACAAATTCAGCCCAACGCTTCACATTCTCTTACCTTTTCTGTGATTTTCTACCCCAAAAATGGGCTGTTCTCACCAAAAATTACCATTTTGGACCATTTTTTCAAGTTTTATACTCATTTTTCACCCAAATAGTCCAACTCTGCTCCCAATTTTGACAAATTCAGCCCAACACTTCACATTCTCTTACCATTTCTGTGATTTTCTACCCCAAAAATGGTCTGTTCTCACCAAAAATTACCATTTTGGACCATTTTTTCAAGTTTTATACTCATTTTTCACCCAAATAGTCCAACTCTTCACCCAATTTTGACAAATTCAGCCCAACACTTCACATTCTCTTACCATTTCTGTGATTTTCTACCCCAAAAATGGTCTGTTCTCACCAAAAATTACCATTTTGGACCATTTTTTCAAGTTTTATACTCATTTTTCACCCAAATAGTCCAACTCTTCACCCAATTTTGACAAATTCAGCCCAACACTTCACATTCTCTTACCATTTCTGTGATTTTCTACCCCAAAAATGGGCTGTTCTCACCAAACATTACCATTTTGGACCATTTTTTCAATTTTTATACTCATTTTTCACCCAAATAGTCCAACTCTTCACCCAATTTTGACAAATTCAGCCCAACACTTCACATTCTCTTACCATTTCTGTGATTTTCTACCCCAAAAATGGTCTGTTCTCACCAAAAATTACCATTTTGGACCATTTTTTCAATTTTTATACTCATTTTTCACCCAAGTATTCCAACTCTGCTCCCAATTTTGACAAATTCAGCCCAACGCTTCACATTCTCTTACCTTTTCTGTGATTTTCTACCCCAAAAATGGGCTGTTCTCACCAAAAATTACCATTTTGGACCATTTTTTCAAGTTTTATACTCATTTTTCACCCAAATAGTCCAACTCTGCTCCCAATTTTGACAAATTCAGCCCAACACTTCACATTCTCTTACCATTTCTGTGATTTTCTACCCCAAAAATGGTCTGTTCTCACCAAAAATTACCATTTTGGACCATTTTTTCAAGTTTTATACTCATTTTTCACCCAAATAGTCCAACTCTGCTCCCAATTTTGACAAATTCAGCCCAACACTTCACATTCTCTTACCATTTCTGTGATTTTCTACCCCAAAAATGGTCTGTTCTCACCAAAAATTACCATTTTGGACCATTTTTTCAAGTTTTATACTCATTTTTCACCCAAATAGTCCAACTCTTCACCCAATTTTGACAAATTCAGCCCAACACTTCACATTCTCTTACCATTTCTGTGATTTTCTACCCCAAAAATGGGCTGTTCTCACCAAACATTACCATTTTGGACCATTTTTTCAATTTTTATACTCATTTTTCACCCAAATAGTCCAACTCTGCTCCCAATTTTGACAAATTCAGCCCAACACTTCACATTCTCTTACCATTTCTGTGATTTTCTACCCCAAAAATGGTCTGTTCTCACCAAAAATTACCATTTTGGACCATTTTTTCAATTTTTATATTCATTTTTCACCCAAATAGTCCAACTCTGCTCCCAATTTTGACAAATTCAGCCCAACACTTCACATTCTCTTACCATTTCTGTGATTTTCTACCCCAAAAATGGTCTGTTCTCACCAAAAATTACCATTTTGGACCATTTTTTCAATTTTCATACTCATTTTTCACCCAAATATTCCAACTCTGCTCCCAATTTTGACAAATTCAGCCCAACACTTCACATTCTCTTACCATTTCTGTGATTTTCTACCCCAAAAATGGTCTGTTCTCACCAAAAATTACCATTTTGGACCATTTTTTCAATTTTTATACTCATTTTTCACCCAAATAGTCCAACTCTTCACCCAATTTTGACAAATTCAGCCCAACACTTCACATTCTCTTACCATTTCTGTGATTTTCTACCCCAAAAATGGGCTGTTCTCACCAAAAATTACCATTTTGGACCATTTTTTCAATTTTTATACTCATTTTTCACCCAAATAGTCCAACTCTTCACCCAATTTTGACAAATTCAGCCCAACGCTTCACATTCTCTTACCATTTCTGTGATTTTCTACCCCAAAAATGGTCTGTTCTCACCAAAAATTACCATTTTGGACCATTTTTTCAATTTTTATACTCATTTTTCACCCAAATATTCCAACTCTTCACCCAATTTTGACAAATTCAGCCCAACACTTCACATTCTCTTACCATTTCTGTGATTTTCTACCCCAAAAATGGTCTGTTCTCACCAAAAATTACCATTTTGGACCATTTTTTCAATTTTTATACTCATTTTTCACCCAAATAGTCCAACTCTGCTCCCAATTTTGACAAATTCAGCCCAACACTTCACATTCTCTTACCATTTCTGTGATTTTCTACCCCAAAAATGGGCTGTTCTCACCAAAAATTACCATTTTGGACCATTTTTTCAATTTTTATACTCATTTTTCACCCAAGTATTCCAACTCTTCACCCAATTTTGACAAATTCAGGCCAACACTTCACATTCTCTTACCATTTCTGTGATTTTCTACCCCAAAAATGGTCTGTTCTCACCAAAAATTACCATTTTGGACCATTTTTTCAATTTTTATACTCATTTTTCACCCAAATAGTCCAACTCTTCACCCAATTTTGACAAATTCAGCCCAACGCTTCACATTCTCTTACCTTTTCTGTGATTTTCTACCCCAAAAATGGTCTGTTCTCACCAAAAATTACCATTTTGGACCATTTTTTCAATTTTTATACTCATTTTTCACCCAAATAGTCCAACTCTGCTCCCAATTTTGACAAATTCAGCCCAACACTTCACATTCTCTTACCATTTCTGTGATTTTCTACCCCAAAAATGGTCTGTTCTCACCAAAAATTACCATTTTGGACCATTTTTTCAAGTTTTATACTCATTTTTCACCCAAATAGTCCAACTCTGCTCCCAATTTTGACAAATTCAGCCCAACACTTCACATTCTCTTACCATTTCTGTGATTTTCTACCCCAAAAATGGTCTGTTCTCACCAAAAATTACCATTTTGGACCATTTTTTTAATTTTTATACTCATTTTTCACCCAAATAGTCCAACTCTTCACCCAATTTTGACAAATTCAGCCCAACACTTCACATTCTCTTACCATTTCTGTGATTTTCTACCCCAAAAATGGTCTGTTCTCACCAAAAATTACCATTTTGGACCATTTTTTCAATTTTTATACTCATTTTTCACCCAAGTATTCCAACTCTGCTCCCAATTTTGACAAATTCAGGCCAACGCTTCACATTCTCTTACCATTTCTGTGATTTTCTACCCCAAAAATGGGCTGTTCTCACCAAAAATTACCATTTTGGACCATTTTTTCAATTTTTATACTCATTTTTCACCCAAATATTCCAACTCTGCTCCCAATTTTGACAAATTCAGGCCAACACTTCACATTCTCTTACCATTTCTGTGATTTTCTACCCCAAAAATGGTCTGTTCTCACCAAAAATTACCATTTTGGACCATTTTTTCAAGTTTTATACTCATTTTTCACCCAAATAGTCCAACTCTGCTCCCAATTTTGACAAATTCAGCCCAACACTTCACATTCTCTTACCATTTCTGTGATTTTCTACCCCAAAAATGGTCTGTTCTCACCAAAAATTACCATTTTGGACCATTTTTTCAAGTTTTATACTCATTTTTCACCCAAATATTCCAACTCTTCACCCAATTTTGACAAATTCAGCCCAACACTTCACATTCTCTTACCATTTCTGTGATTTTCTACCCCAAAAATGGGCTGTTCTCACCAAAAATTACCATTTTGGACCATTTTTTCAAGTTTTATACTCATTTTTCACCCAAGTATTCCAACTCTGCTCCCAATTTTGACAAATTCAGCCCAACGCTTCACATTCTCTTACGTTTTCTGTGATTTTCTACCCCAAAAATGGTCTGTTCTCACCAAAAATTACCATTTTGGACCATTTTTTCAATTTGTATACTCATTTTTCACCCAAATAGTCCAACTCTGCTCCCAATTTTGACAAATTCAGCCCAACACTTCACATTCTCTTACCATTTCTGTGATTTTCTACCCCAAAAATGGTCTGTTCTCACCAAAAATTACCATTTTGGACCATTTTTTCAAGTTTTATACTCATTTTTCACCCAAATAGTCCAACTCTGCTCCCAATTTTGACAAATTCAGCCCAACACTTCACATTCTCTTACCATTTCTGTGATTTTCTACCCCAAAAATGGTCTGTTCTCACCAAAAATTACCATTTTGGACCATTTTTTCAATTTTTATACTCATTTTTCACCCAAATAGTCCAACTCTTCACCCAATTTTGACAAATTCAGCCCAACACTTCACATTCTCTTACCATTTCTGTGATTTTCTACCCCAAAAATGGGCTGTTCTCACCAAAAATTACCATTTTGGACCATTTTTTCAATTTTTATACTCATTTTTCACCCAAATAGTCCAACTCTTCACCCAATTTTGACAAATTCAGCCCAACGCTTCACATTCTCTTACCATTTCTGTGATTTTCTACCCCAAAAATGGTCTGTTCTCACCAAAAATTACCATTTTGGACCATTTTTTCAATTTTTATACTCATTTTTCACCCAAATAGTCCAACTCTGCTCCCAATTTTGACAAATTCAGCCCAACACTTCACATTCTCTTACCATTTCTGTGATTTTCTACCCCAAAAATGGTCTGTTCTCACCAAAAATTACCATTTTGGACCATTTTTTCAAGTTTTATACTCATTTTTCACCCAAATAGTCCAACTCTGCTCCCAATTTTGACAAATTCAGCCCAACACTTCACATTCTCTTACCATTTCTGTGATTTTCTACCCCAAAAATGGGCTGTTCTCACCAAAAATTACCATTTTGGACCATTTTTTCAATTTTTATACTCATTTTTCACCCAAATAGTCCAACTCTGCTCCCAATTTTGACAAATTCAGCCCAACACTTCACATTCTCTTACCATTTCTGTGATTTTCTACCCCAAAAATGGTCTGTTCTCACCAAAAATTACCATTTTGGACCATTTTTTCAAGTTTTATACTCATTTTTCACCCAAATAGTCCAACTCTGCTCCCAATTTTGACAAATTCAGCCCAACACTTCACATTCCCTTACCATTTCTGTGATTTTCTACCCCAAAAATGGGCTGTTCTCACCAAAAATTACCATTTTGGACCATTTTTTCAAGTTTTATACTCATTTTTCACCCAAATAGTCCAACTCTTCACCCAATTTTGACAAATTCAGCCCAACACTTCACATTCTCTTACCATTTCTGTGATTTTCTACCCCAAAAATGGTCTGTTCTCACCAAAAATTACCATTTTGGACCATTTTTTCAATTTTTATACTCATTTTTCACCCAAATAATCCAAATCGTCACCCAATTTTGACAAATTCAGCCCAACACTTCACATTCTCTTACCATTTCTGTGATTTTCTACCCCAAAAATGGGCTGTTCTCACCAAAAATTACCATTTTGGACCATTTTTTCAATTTTTATACTCATTTTTCACCCAAATATTCCAACTCTGCTCCCAATTTTGACAAATTCAGCACAACACTTCACATTCTCTTACCATTTCTGTGATTTTCTACCCCAAAAATGGTCTGTTCTCACCAAAAATTACCATTTTGGACCATTTTTTCAATTTTTATACTCATTTTTCACCCAAATAGTCCAACTCTTCACCCAATTTTGACAAATTCAGCCCAACACTTCACATTCTCTTACCATTTCTGTGATTTTCTACCCCAAAAATGGGCTGTTCTCACCAAAAATTACCATTTTGGACCATTTTTTCAATTTTTATACTCATTTTTCACCCAAATAGTCCAACTCTTCACCCAATTTTGACAAATTCAGCCCAACGCTTCACATTCTCTTACCATTTCTGTGATTTTCTACCCCAAAAATGGTCTGTTCTCACCAAAAATTACCATTTTGGACCATTTTTTCAATTTTTATACTCATTTTTCACCCAAATAGTCCAACTCTGCTCCCAATTTTGACAAATTCAGCCCAACACTTCACATTCTCTTACCATTTCTGTGATTTTCTACCCCAAAAATGGGCTGTTCTCACCAAAAATTACCATTTTGGACCATTTTTTCAAGTTTTATACTCATTTTTCACCCAAATAGTCCAACTCTGCTCCCAATTTTGACAAATTCAGCCCAACACTTCACATTCTCTTACCATTTCTGTGATTTTCTACCCCAAAAATGGGCTGTTCTCACCAAAAATTACCATTTTGGACCATTTTTTCAATTTTTATACTCATTTTTCACCCAAATAGTCCAACTCTGCTCCCAATTTTGACAAATTCAGCCCAACACTTCACATTCTCTTACCATTTCTGTCATTTTCTACCCCAAAAATGGTCTGTTCTCACCAAAAATTACCATTTTGGACAATTTTTTAAAGTTTTATACTCATTTTTCACCCAAATAGTCCAACTCTGCTCCCAATTTTGACAAATTCAGCCCAACACTTCACATTCCCTTACCATTTCTGTGATTTTCTACCCCAAAAATGGGCTGTTCTCACCAAAAATTACCATTTTGGACCATTTTTTCAATTTTTATACTCATTTTTCACCCAAATAGTCCAACTCTTCACCCAATTTTGACAAATTCAGCCCAACACTTCACATTCTCTTACCATTTCTGTGATTTTCTACCCCAAAAATGGGCTGTTCTCACCAAAAATTACCATTTTGGACCATTTTTTCAATTTTTATACTCATTTTTCACCCAAATAATCCAAATCGTCACCCAATTTTGACAAATTCAGCCCAACACTTCACATTCTCTTACCATTTCTGTGATTTTCTACCCCAAAAATGGGCTGTTCTCACCAAAAATTACCATTTTGGACCATTTTTTCAAGTTTTATACTCATTTTTCACCCAAATAGTCCAACTCTGCTCCCAATTTTGACAAATTCAGCACAACACTTCACATTCTCTTACCATTTCTGTGATTTTCTACCCCAAAAATGGTCTGTTCTCACCAAAAATTACCATTTTGGACCATTTTTTCAATTTTTATACTCATTTTTCACCCAAATAGTCCAACTCTGCTCCCAATTTTGACAAATTCAGCCCAACACTTCACATTCCCTTACCATTTCTGTGATTTTCTACCCCAAAAATGGTCTGTTCTCACCAAAAATTACCATTTTGGACCATTTTTTCAATTTTTATACTCATTTTTCACCCAAATAGTCCAACTCTTCACCCAATTTTGACAAATTCAGCCCAACACTTCACATTCTCTTACCATTTCTGTGATTTTCTACCCCAAAAATGGTCTGTTCTCACCAAAAATTACCATTTTGGACCATTTTTTCAATTTTTATACTCATTTTTCACCCAAATAGTCCAACTCTGCTCCCAATTTTCACAAATTCAGCCCAACACTTCACATTCTCTTACCATTTCTGTGATTTTCTACCCCAAAAATGGGCTGTTCTCACCAAAAATTACCATTTTGGACCATTTTTTCAATTTTTATACTCATTTTTCACCCAAATAGTCCAACTCTTCACCCAATTTTGACAAATTCAGCCCAACACTTCACATTCTCTTACCATTTCTGTGATTTTCTACCCCAAAAATGGGCTGTTCTCACCAAAAATTACCATTTTGGACCATTTTTTCAAGTTTTATACTCATTTTTCACCTAAATAGTCCAACTCTTCACCCAATTTTGACAAATTCAGCCCAACACTTCACATTCTCTTACCATTTCTGTGATTTTCTACCCCAAAAATGGTCTGTTCTCACCAAAAATTACCATTTTGGACCATTTTTTCAAGTTTTATACTCATTTTTCACCCAAATAGTCCAACTCTGCTCCCAATTTTGACAAATTCAGCCCAACACTTCACATTCTCTTACCATTTCTGTGATTTTCTACCCCAAAAAAGGTCTGTTCTCACCAAAAATTACAATTTTGGACCATTTTTTCAAGTTTTATACTCATTTTTCACCCAAATAGTCCAACTCTGCTCTCAATTTTGACAAATTCAGCCCAACACTTCACATTCTCTTACCATTTCTGTGATTTTCTACCCCAAAAATGGTCTGTTCTCACCAAAAATTACCATTTTGGACCATTTTTTCAAGTTTTATACTCATTTTTCACCCAAATAGTCCAACTCTGCTCTCAATTTTGACAAATTCAGCCCAACACTTCACATTCTCTTACCATTTCTGTGATTTTCTACCCCAAAAATGGTCTGTTCTCACCAAAAATTACCATTTTGGACCATTTTTTCAATTTTTATACTCATTTTTCACCCAAATAGTCCAACTCTTCACCCAATTTTGACAAATTCAGCCCAACACTTCACATTCTCTTACCATTTCTGTGATTTTCTACCCCAAAAATGGGCTGTTCTCACCAAAAATTACCATTTTGGACCATTTTTTCAAGTTTTATACTCATTTTTCACCCAAATAGTCCAACTCTGCTCCCAATTTTGACAAATTCAGCCCAACACTTCACATTCTCTTACCATTTCTGTGATTTTCTACCCCAAAAATGGTCTGTTCTCACCAAAAATTACCATTTTGGACCATTTTTTCAATTTTTATACTCATTTTTCACCCAAATAGTCCAACTCTGCTCCCAATTTTCACAAATTCAGCCCAACACTTCACATTCTCTTACCATTTCTGTGATTTTCTACCCCAAAAATGGTCTGTTCTCACCAAAAATTACCATTTTGGACCATTTTTTCAAGTTTTATACTCATTTTTCACCCAAATAGTCCAACTCTGCTCCCAATTTTGACAAATTCAGCCCAACACTTCACATTCTCTTACCATTTCTGTGATTTTCTACCCCAAAAATGGTCTGTTCTCACCAAAAATTACCATTTTGGACCATTTTTTCAATTTTTATACTCATTTTTCACCCAAATAGTCCAACTCTGCTCCCAATTTTGACAAATTCAGCCCAACACTTCACATTCTCTTACCATTTCTGTGATTTTCTACCCCAAAAATGGTCTGTTCTCACCAAAAATTACCATTTTGGACCATTTTTTCAATTTTTATACTCATTTTTCACCCAAATAGTCCAACTCTTCACCCAATTTTGACAAATTCAGCCCAACACTTCACATTCTCTTACCATTTCTGTGATTTTCTACCCCAAAAATGGTCTGTTCTCACCAAAAATTACCATTTTGGACCATTTTTTCAAGTTTTATACTCATTTTTCACCCAAATAGTCCAACTCTTCACCCAATTTTGACAAATTCAGCCCAACACTTCACATTCTCTTACCATTTCTGTGATTTTCTACCCCAAAAATGGTCTGTTCTCACCAAAAATTACCATTTTGGACCATTTTTTCAAGTTTTATACTCATTTTTCACCCAAATAGTCCAACTCTGCTCCCAATTTTGACAAATTCAGCCCAACACTTCACATTCTCTTACCATTTCTGTGATTTTCTACCCCAAAAAAGATCTGTTCTCACCAAAAATTACCATTTTGGACCATTTTTTCAAGTTTTATACTCATTTTTCACCCAAATAGTCCAACTCTGCTCTCAATTTTGACAAATTCAGCCCAACACTTCACATTCTCTTACCATTTCTGTGATTTTCTACCCCAAAAATGGGCTGTTCTCACCAAAAATTACCATTTTGGACCATTTTTTCAATTTTTATACTCATTTTTCACCCAAATAGTCCAACTCTTCACCCAATTTTGACAAATTCAGCCCAACACTTCACATTCTCTTACCATTTCTGTGATTTTCTACCCCAAAAATGGGCTGTTCTCACCAAAAATTACCATTTTGGACCATTTTTTCAAGTTTTATACTCATTTTTCACCCAAATAGTCCAACTCTGCTCCCAATTTTGACAAATTCAGCCCAACACTTCACATTCTCTTACCATTTCTGTGATTTTCTACCCCAAAAATGGGCTGTTCTCACCAAAAATTACCATTTTGGACCATTTTTTCAATTTTTATACTCATTTTTCACCCAAATAGTCCAACTCTGCTCCCAATTTTGACAAATTCAGCCCAACACTTCACATTCTCTTACCATTTCTGTGATTTTCTACCCCAAAAATGGTCTGTTCTCACCAAAAATTACCATTTTGGACCATTTTTTCAATTTTTATACTCATTTTTCACCCAAGTATTCCAACTCTTCACCCAATTTTGACAAATTCAGGCCAACACTTCACATTCTCTTACCATTTCTGTGATTTTCTACCCCAAAAATGGTCTGTTCTCACCAAAAATTACCATTTTGGACCATTTTTTCAATTTTTATACTCATTTTTCACCCAAATAGTCCAACTCTTCACCCAATTTTGACAAATTCAGCCCAACGCTTCACATTCTCTTACCTTTTCTGTGATTTTCTACCCCAAAAATGGTCTGTTCTCACCAAAAATTACCATTTTGGACCATTTTTTCAATTTTTATACTCATTTTTCACCCAAATATTCCAACTCTGCTCCCAATTTTGACAAATTCAGCCCAACACTTCACATTCTCTTACCATTTCTGTGATTTTCTACCCCAAAAATGGTCTGTTCTCACCAAAAATTACCATTTTGGACCATTTTTTCAAGTTTTATACTCATTTTTCACCCAAATAGTCCAACTCTGCTCCCAATTTTGACAAATTCAGCCCAACACTTCACATTCTCTTACCATTTCTGTGATTTTCTACCCCAAAAATGGTCTGTTCTCACCAAAAATTACCATTTTGGACCATTTTTTTAATTTTTATACTCATTTTTCACCCAAATAGTCCAACTCTTCACCCAATTTTGACAAATTCAGCCCAACACTTCACATTCTCTTACCATTTCTGTGATTTTCTACCCCAAAAATGGTCTGTTCTCACCAAAAATTACCATTTTGGACCATTTTTTCAATTTTTATACTCATTTTTCACCCAAGTATTCCAACTCTGCTCCCAATTTTGACAAATTCAGGCCAACGCTTCACATTCTCTTACCATTTCTGTGATTTTCTACCCCAAAAATGGGCTGTTCTCACCAAAAATTACCATTTTGGACCATTTTTTCAATTTTTATACTCATTTTTCACCCAAATATTCCAACTCTGCTCCCAATTTTGACAAATTCAGCCCAACACTTCACATTCTCTTACCATTTCTGTGATTTTCTACCCCAAAAATGGTCTGTTCTCACCAAAAATTACCATTTTGGACCATTTTTTCAAGTTTTATACTCATTTTTCACCCAAATAGTCCAACTCTGCTCCCAATTTTGACAAATTCAGCCCAACACTTCACATTCTCTTACCATTTCTGTGATTTTCTACCCCAAAAATGGTCTGTTCTCACCAAAAATTACCATTTTGGACCATTTTTTCAATTTTTATACTCATTTTTCACCCAAATAGTCCAACTCTTCACCCAATTTTGACAAATTCAGCCCAACACTTCACATTCTCTTACCATTTCTGTGATTTTCTACCCCAAAAATGGGCTGTTCTCACCAAAAATTACCATTTTGGACCATTTTTTCAAGTTTTATACTCATTTTTCACCCAAGTATTCCAACTCTGCTCCCAATTTTGACAAATTCAGCCCAACGCTTCACATTCTCTTACCTTTTCTGTGATTTTCTACCCCAAAAATGGTCTGTTCTCACCAAAAATTACCATTTTGGACCATTTTTTCAAGTTTTATACTCATTTTTCACCCAAATAGTCCAACTCTGCTCCCAATTTTGACAAATTCAGCCCAACACTTCACATTCTCTTACCATTTCTGTGATTTTCTACCCCAAAAATGGTCTGTTCTCACCAAAAATTACCATTTTGGACCATTTTTTCAAGTTTTATACTCATTTTTCACCCAAATAGTCCAACTCTGCTCCCAATTTTGACAAATTCAGCCCAACACTTCACATTCTCTTACCATTTCTGTGATTTTCTACCCCAAAAATGGTCTGTTCTCACCAAAAATTACCATTTTGGACCATTTTTTCAATTTTTATACTCATTTTTCACCCAAATAGTCCAACTCTTCACCCAATTTTGACAAATTCAGCCCAACACTTCACATTCTCTTACCATTTCTGTGATTTTCTACCCCAAAAATGGGCTGTTCTCACCAAAAATTACCATTTTGGACCATTTTTTCAATTTGTATACTCATTTTTCACCCAAATAGTCCAACTCTGCTCCCAATTTTGACAAATTCAGCCCAACACTTCACATTCTCTTACCATTTCTGTGATTTTCTACCCCAAAAATGGTCTGTTCTCACCAAAAATTACCATTTTGGACCATTTTTTCAATTTTTATATTCATTTTTCACCCAAATAGTCCAACTCTGCTCCCAATTTTGACAAATTCAGCCCAACACTTCACATTCTCTTACCATTTCTGTGATTTTCTACCCCAAAAATGGGCTGTTCTCACCAAAAATTACCATTTTGGACCATTTTTTCAATTTTCATACTCATTTTTCACCCAAATATTCCAACTCTGCTCCCAATTTTGACAAATTCAGCCCAACACTTCACATTCTCTTACCATTTCTGTGATTTTCTACCCCAAAAATGGGCTGTTCTCACCAAAAATTACCATTTTGGACCATTTTTTCAATTTTTATACTCATTTTTCACCCAAATAGTCCAACTCTTCACCCAATTTTGACAAATTCAGCCCAACACTTCACATTCTCTTACCATTTCTGTGATTTTCTACCCCAAAAATGGGCTGTTCTCACCAAAAATTACCATTTTGGACCATTTTTTCAATTTTTATACTCATTTTTCACCCAAATAGTCCAACTCTTCACCCAATTTTGACAAATTCAGCCCAACGCTTCACATTCTCTTACCATTTCTGTGATTTTCTACCCCAAAAATGGTCTGTTCTCACCAAAAATTACCATTTTGGACCATTTTTTCAATTTTTATACTCATTTTTCACCCAAATAGTCCAACTCTGCTCCCAATTTTGACAAATTCAGCCCAACACTTCACATTCTCTTACCATTTCTGTGATTTTCTACCCCAAAAATGGTCTGTTCTCACCAAAAATTACCATTTTGGACCATTTTTTCAAGTTTTATACTCATTTTTCACCCAAATAGTCCAACTCTGCTCCCAATTTTGACAAATTCAGCCCAACACTTCACATTCTCTTACCATTTCTGTGATTTTCTACCCCAAAAATGGGCTGTTCTCACCAAAAATTACCATTTTGGACCATTTTTTCAAGTTTTATACTCATTTTTCACCCAAATAGTCCAACTCTGCTCCCAATTTTGACAAATTCAGCCCAACACTTCACATTCTCTTACCATTTCTGTCATTTTCTACCCCAAAAATGGGCTGTTCTCACCAAAAATTACCATTTTGGACCATTTTTTCAATTTTTATACTCATTTTTCACCCAAATAGTCCAACTCTGCTCCCAATTTTGACAAATTCAGCCCAACACTTCACATTCTCTTACCATTTCTGTGATTTTCTACCCCAAAAATGGTCTGTTCTCACCAAAAATTACCATTTTGGACCATTTTTTCAATTTTTATACTCATTTTTCACCCAAGTATTCCAACTCTGCTCCCAATTTTGACAAATTCAGGCCAACGCTTCACATTCTCTTACCATTTCTGTGATTTTCTACCCCAAAAATGGGCTGTTCTCACCAAAAATTACCATTTTGGACCATTTTTTCAATTTTTATACTCATTTTTCACCCAAATATTCCAACTCTGCTCCCAATTTTGACAAATTCAGCCCAACACTTCACATTCTCTTACCATTTCTGTGATTTTCTACCCCAAAAATGGTCTGTTCTCACCAAAAATTACCATTTTGGACCATTTTTTCAAGTTTTATACTCATTTTTCACCCAAATAGTCCAACTCTGCTCCCAATTTTGACAAATTCAGCCCAACACTTCACATTCTCTTACCATTTCTGTGATTTTCTACCCCAAAAATGGTCTGTTCTCACCAAAAATTACCATTTTGGACCATTTTTTCAATTTTTATACTCATTTTTCACCCAAATAGTCCAACTCTTCACCCAATTTTGACAAATTCAGCCCAACACTTCACATTCTCTTACCATTTCTGTGATTTTCTACCCCAAAAATGGTCTGTTCTCACCAAAAATTACCATTTTGGACCATTTTTTCAAGTTTTATACTCATTTTTCACCCAAGTATTCCAACTCTGCTCCCAATTTTGACAAATTCAGCCCAACGCTTCACATTCTCTTACCTTTTCTGTGATTTTCTACCCCAAAAATGGTCTGTTCTCACCAAAAATTACCATTTTGGACCATTTTTTCAAGTTTTATACTCATTTTTCACCCAAATAGTCCAACTCTGCTCCCAATTTTGACAAATTCAGCCCAACACTTCACATTCTCTTACCATTTCTGTGATTTTCTACCCCAAAAATGGTCTGTTCTCACCAAAAATTACCATTTTGGACCATTTTTTCAAGTTTTATACTCATTTTTCACCCAAATAGTCCAACTCTGCTCCCAATTTTGACAAATTCAGCCCAACACTTCACATTCTCTTACCATTTCTGTGATTTTCTACCCCAAAAATGGTCTGTTCTCACCAAAAATTACCATTTTGGACCATTTTTTCAATTTTTATACTCATTTTTCACCCAAATAGTCCAACTCTTCACCCAATTTTGACAAATTCAGCCCAACACTTCACATTCTCTTACCATTTCTGTGATTTTCTACCCCAAAAATGGGCTGTTCTCACCAAAAATTACCATTTTGGACCATTTTTTCAATTTGTATACTCATTTTTCACCCAAATAGTCCAACTCTGCTCCCAATTTTGACAAATTCAGCCCAACACTTCACATTCTCTTACCATTTCTGTGATTTTCTACCCCAAAAATGGTCTGTTCTCACCAAAAATTACCATTTTGGACCATTTTTTCAATTTTTATATTCATTTTTCACCCAAATAGTCCAACTCTGCTCCCAATTTTGACAAATTCAGCCCAACACTTCACATTCTCTTACCATTTCTGTGATTTTCTACCCCAAAAATGGGCTGTTCTCACCAAAAATTACCATTTTGGACCATTTTTTCAATTTTCATACTCATTTTTCACCCAAATATTCCAACTCTGCTCCCAATTTTGACAAATTCAGCCCAACACTTCACATTCTCTTACCATTTCTGTGATTTTCTACCCCAAAAATGGGCTGTTCTCACCAAAAATTACCATTTTGGACCATTTTTTCAATTTTTATACTCATTTTTCACCCAAATAGTCCAACTCTTCACCCAATTTTGACAAATTCAGCCCAACACTTCACATTCTCTTACCATTTCTGTGATTTTCTACCCCAAAAATGGGCTGTTCTCACCAAAAATTACCATTTTGGACCATTTTTTCAATTTTTATACTCATTTTTCACCCAAATAGTCCAACTCTTCACCCAATTTTGACAAATTCAGCCCAACGCTTCACATTCTCTTACCATTTCTGTGATTTTCTACCCCAAAAATGGTCTGTTCTCACCAAAAATTACCATTTTGGACCATTTTTTCAATTTTTATACTCATTTTTCACCCAAATAGTCCAACTCTGCTCCCAATTTTGACAAATTCAGCCCAACACTTCACATTCTCTTACCATTTCTGTGATTTTCTACCCCAAAAATGGTCTGTTCTCACCAAAAATTACCATTTTGGACCATTTTTTCAAGTTTTATACTCATTTTTCACCCAAATAGTCCAACTCTGCTCCCAATTTTGACAAATTCAGCCCAACACTTCACATTCTCTTACCATTTCTGTGATTTTCTACCCCAAAAATGGGCTGTTCTCACCAAAAATTACCATTTTGGACCATTTTTTCAAGTTTTATACTCATTTTTCACCCAAATAGTCCAACTCTGCTCCCAATTTTGACAAATTCAGCCCAACACTTCACATTCTCTTACCATTTCTGTCATTTTCTACCCCAAAAATGGGCTGTTCTCACCAAAAATTACCATTTTGGACCATTTTTTCAATTTTTATACTCATTTTTCACCCAAATAGTCCAACTCTGCTCCCAATTTTGACAAATTCAGCCCAACACTTCACATTCTCTTACCATTTCTGTGATTTTCTACCCCAAAAATGGGCTGTTCTCACCAAAAATTACCATTTTGGACCATTTTTTCAAGTTTTATACTCATTTTTCACCCAAATAGTCCAACTCTTCACCCAATTTTGACAAATTCAGCCCAACACTTCACATTCCCTTACCATTTCTGTGATTTTCTACCCCAAAAATGGTCTGTTCTCACCAAAAATTACCATTTTGGACCATTTTTTCAATTTTTATACTCATTTTTCACCCAAATAGTCCAACTCTTCACCCAATTTTGACAAATTCAGCCCAACACTTCACATTCTCTTACCATTTCTGTGATTTTCTACCCCAAAAATGGTCTGTTCTCACCAAAAATTACCATTTTGGACCATTTTTTCAATTTTTATACTCATTTTTCACCCAAATAGTCCAACTCTGCTCCCAATTTTCACAAATTCAGCCCAACACTTCACATTCTCTTACCATTTCTGTGATTTTCTACCCCAAAAATGGGCTGTTCTCACCAAAAATTACCATTTTGGACCATTTTTTCAATTTTTATACTCATTTTTCACCCAAATAGTCCAACTCTTCACCCAATTTTGACAAATTCAGCCCAACACTTCACATTCTCTTACCATTTCTGTGATTTTCTACCCCAAAAATGGGCTGTTCTCACCAAAAATTACCATTTTGGACCATTTTTTCAAGTTTTATACTCATTTTTCACCTAAATAGTCCAACTCTTCACCCAATTTTGACAAATTCAGCCCAACACTTCACATTCTCTTACCATTTCTGTGATTTTCTACCCCAAAAATGGTCTGTTCTCACCAAAAATTACCATTTTGGACCATTTTTTCAAGTTTTATACTCATTTTTCACCCAAATAGTCCAACTCTGCTCCCAATTTTGACAAATTCAGCCCAACACTTCACATTCTCTTACCATTTCTGTGATTTTCTACCCCAAAAAAGGTCTGTTCTCACCAAAAATTACCATTTTGGACCATTTTTTCAATTTTTATACTCATTTTTCACCCAAATAGTCCAACTCTGCTCTCAATTTTGACAAATTCAGCCCAACACTTCACATTCTCTTACCATTTCTGTGATTTTCTACCCCAAAAATGGTCTGTTCTCACCAAAAATTACCATTTTGGACCATTTTTTCAATTTTTATACTCATTTTTCACCCAAATAGTCCAACTCTTCACCCAATTTTGACAAATTCAGCCCAACACTTCACATTCTCTTACCATTTCTGTGATTTTCTACCCCAAAAATGGGCTGTTCTCACCAAAAATTACCATTTTGGACCATTTTTTCAAGTTTTATACTCATTTTTCACCCAAATAGTCCAACTCTGCTCCCAATTTTGACAAATTCAGCCCAACACTTCACATTCTCTTACCATTTCTGTGATTTTCTACCCCAAAAATGGGCTGTTCTCACCAAAAATTACCATTTTGGACCATTTTTTCAATTTTTATACTCATTTTTCACCCAAATAGTCCAACTCTGCTCCCAATTTTGACAAATTCAGCCCAACACTTCACATTCTCTTACCATTTCTGTGATTTTCTACCCCAAAAATGGTCTGTTCTCACCAAAAATTACCATTTTGGACCATTTTTTCAAGTTTTATACTCATTTTTCACCCAAATAGTCCAACTCTGCTCCCAATTTTGACAAATTCAGCCCAACACTTCACATTCTCTTACCATTTCTGTGATTTTCTACCCCAAAAATGGTCTGTTCTCACCAAAAATTACCATTTTGGACCATTTTTTCAATTTTTATACTCATTTTTCACCCAAATAATCCAAATCGTCACCCAATTTTGACAAATTCAGCCCAACACTTCACATTCTCTTACCATTTCTGTGATTTTCTACCCCAAAAATGGGCTGTTCTCACCAAAAATTACCATTTTGGACCATTTTTTCAATTTTTATACTCATTTTTCACCCAAATATTCCAACTCTGCTCCCAATTTTGACAAATTCAGCACAACACTTCACATTCTCTTACCATTTCTGTGATTTTCTACCCCAAAAATGGTCTGTTCTCACCAAAAATTACCATTTTGGACCATTTTTTCAATTTTTATACTCATTTTTCACCCAAATAGTCCAACTCTGCTCCCAATTTTGACAAATTCAGCCCAACACTTCACATTCCCTTACCATTTCTGTGATTTTCTACCCCAAAAATGGTCTGTTCTCACCAAAAATTACCATTTTGGACCATTTTTTCAATTTTTATACTCATTTTTCACCCAAATAGTCCAACTCTTCACCCAATTTTGACAAATTCAGCCCAACACTTCACATTCTCTTACCATTTCTGTGATTTTCTACCCCAAAAATGGTCTGTTCTCACCAAAAATTACCATTTTGGACCATTTTTTCAAGTTTTATACTCATTTTTCACCCAAATAGTCCAACTCTGCTCCCAATTTTCACAAATTCAGCCCAACACTTCACATTCTCTTACCATTTCTGTGATTTTCTACCCCAAAAATGGGCTGTTCTCACCAAAAATTACCATTTTGGACCATTTTTTCAATTTTTATACTCATTTTTCACCCAAATAGTCCAACTCTTCACCCAATTTTGACAAATTCAGCCCAACACTTCACATTCTCTTACCATTTCTGTGATTTTCTACCCCAAAAATGGGCTGTTCTCACCAAAAATTACCATTTTGGACCATTTTTTCAAGTTTTATACTCATTTTTCACCTAAATAGTCCAACTCTTCACCCAATTTTGACAAATTCAGCCCAACACTTCACATTCTCTTACCATTTCTGTGATTTTCTACCCCAAAAATGGTCTGTTCTCACCAAAAATTACCATTTTGGACCATTTTTTCAAGTTTTATACTCATTTTTCACCCAAATAGTCCAACTCTGCTCCCAATTTTGACAAATTCAGCCCAACACTTCACATTCTCTTACCATTTCTGTGATTTTCTACCCCAAAAAAGGTCTGTTCTCACCAAAAATTACCATTTTGGACCATTTTTTCAATTTTTATACTCATTTTTCACCCAAATAGTCCAACTCTGCTCTCAATTTTGACAAATTCAGCCCAACACTTCACATTCTCTTACCATTTCTGTGATTTTCTACCCCAAAAATGGTCTGTTCTCACCAAAAATTACCATTTTGGACCATTTTTTCAATTTTTATACTCATTTTTCACCCAAATAGTCCAACTCTTCACCCAATTTTGACAAATTCAGCCCAACACTTCACATTCTCTTACCATTTCTGTGATTTTCTACCCCAAAAATGGGCTGTTCTCACCAAAAATTACCATTTTGGACCATTTTTTCAAGTTTTATACTCATTTTTCACCCAAATAGTCCAACTCTGCTCCCAATTTTGACAAATTCAGCCCAACACTTCACATTCTCTTACCATTTCTGTGATTTTCTACCCCAAAAATGGGCTGTTCTCACCAAAAATTACCATTTTGGACCATTTTTTCAATTTTTATACTCATTTTTCACCCAAATAGTCCAACTCTGCTCCCAATTTTGACAAATTCAGCCCAACACTTCACATTCTCTTACCATTTCTGTGATTTTCTACCCCAAAAATGGTCTGTTCTCACCAAAAATTACCATTTTGGACCATTTTTTCAAGTTTTATACTCATTTTTCACCCAAATAGTCCAACTCTGCTCCCAATTTTGACAAATTCAGCCCAACACTTCACATTCTCTTACCATTTCTGTGATTTTCTACCCCAAAAATGGTCTGTTCTCACCAAAAATTACCATTTTGGACCATTTTTTCAAGTTTTATACTCATTTTTCACCCAAATAGTCCAACTCTTCATCCAATTTTGACAAATTCAGCCCAACACTTCACATTCTCTTACCATTTCTGTGATTTTCTACCCCAAAAATGGTCTGTTCTCACCAAAAATTACCATTTTGGACCATTTTTTCAATTTTTATACTCATTTTTCACCCAAATAGTCCAACTCTGCTCCCAATTTTGACAAATTCAGCCCAACACTTCACATTCTCTTACCATTTCTGTGATTTTCTACCCCAAAAATGGGCTGTTCTCACCAAAAATTACCATTTTGGACCATTTTTTCAATTTGTATACTCATTTTTCACCCAAATAGTCCAACTCTGCTCCCAATTTTGACAAATTCAGCCCAACACTTCACATTCTCTTACCATTTCTGTGATTTTCTACCCCAAAAATGGTCTGTTCTCACCAAAAATTACCATTTTGGACCATTTTTTCAATTTTTATATTCATTTTTCACCCAAATAGTCCAACTCTGCTCCCAATTTTGACAAATTCAGCCCAACACTTCACATTCTCTTACCATTTCTGTGATTTTCTACCCCAAAAATGGGCTGTTCTCACCAAAAATTACCATTTTGGACCATTTTTTCAATTTTCATACTCATTTTTCACCCAAATATTCCAACTCTGCTCCCAATTTTGACAAATTCAGCCCAACACTTCACATTCTCTTACCATTTCTGTGATTTTCTACCCCAAAAATGGTCTGTTCTCACCAAAAATTACCATTTTGGACCATTTTTTCAATTTTTATACTCATTTTTCACCCAAATAGTCCAACTCTTCACCCAATTTTGACAAATTCAGCCCAACACTTCACATTCTCTTACCATTTCTGTGATTTTCTACCCCAAAAATGGGCTGTTCTCACCAAAAATTACCATTTTGGACCATTTTTTCAATTTTTATACTCATTTTTCACCCAAATAGTCCAACTCTTCACCCAATTTTGACAAATTCAGCCCAACGCTTCACATTCTCTTACCATTTCTGTGATTTTCTACCCCAAAAATGGTCTGTTCTCACCAAAAATTACCATTTTGGACCATTTTTTCAATTTTTATACTCATTTTTCACCCAAATAGTCCAACTCTGCTCCCAATTTTGACAAATTCAGCCCAACACTTCACATTCTCTTACCATTTCTGTGATTTTCTACCCCAAAAATGGTCTGTTCTCACCAAAAATTACCATTTTGGACCATTTTTTCAAGTTTTATACTCATTTTTCACCCAAATAGTCCAACTCTGCTCCCAATTTTGACAAATTCAGCCCAACACTTCACATTCTCTTACCATTTCTGTGATTTTCTACCCCAAAAATGGGCTGTTCTCACCAAAAATTACCATTTTGGACCATTTTTTCAATTTTTATACTCATTTTTCACCCAAATAGTCCAACTCTGCTCCCAATTTTGACAAATTCAGCCCAACACTTCACATTCTCTTACCATTTCTGTGATTTTCTACCCCAAAAATGGTCTGTTCTCACCAAAAATTACCATTTTGGACCATTTTTTCAATTTTTATACTCATTTTTCACCCAAATAGTCCAACTCTGCTCCCAATTTTGACAAATTCAGCCCAACACTTCACATTCCCTTACCATTTCTGTGATTTTCTACCCCAAAAATGGGCTGTTCTCACCAAAAA
The DNA here is from genome assembly GCF_964237585.1 of Gallinula chloropus. Lineage (NCBI taxonomy): Eukaryota > Metazoa > Chordata > Aves > Gruiformes > Rallidae > Gallinula > Gallinula chloropus. Next base: position 94,735 of record NW_028168666.1, read on the forward strand.
TTACCATTTTGGACCATTTTTTCAAGTTTTATACTCATTTTTCACCCAAATAGTCCAACTCTTCACCCAATTTTGACAAATTCAGCCCAACACTTCACATTCTCTTACCATTTCTGTGATTTTCTACCCCAAAAATGGGCTGTTCTCACCAAAAATTACCATTTTGGACCATTTTTTCAATTTTTATACTCATTTTTCACCCAAATAATCCAAATCGTCACCCAATTTTGACAAATTCAGCCCAACACTTCACATTCTCTTACCATTTCTGTGATTTTCTACCCCAAAAATGGGCTGTTCTCACCAAAAATTACCATTTTGGACCATTTTTTCAATTTTTATACTCATTTTTCACCCAAATATTCCAACTCTGCTCCCAATTTTGACAAATTCAGCACAACACTTCACATTCTCTTACCATTTCTGTGATTTTCTACCCCAAAAATGGTCTGTTCTCACCAAAAATTACCATTTTGGACCATTTTTTCAATTTTTATACTCATTTTTCACCCAAATAGTCCAACTCTTCACCCAATTTTGACAAATTCAGCCCAACACTTCACATTCTCTTACCATTTCTGTGATTTTCTACCCCAAAAATGGGCTGTTCTCACCAAAAATTACCATTTTGGACCATTTTTTCAATTTTTATACTCATTTTTCACCCAAATAGTCCAACTCTTCACCCAATTTTGACAAATTCAGCCCAACGCTTCACATTCTCTTACCATTTCTGTGATTTTCTACCCCAAAAATGGTCTGTTCTCACCAAAAATTACCATTTTGGACCATTTTTTCAATTTTTATACTCATTTTTCACCCAAATAGTCCAACTCTGCTCCCAATTTTGACAAATTCAGCCCAACACTTCACATTCTCTTACCATTTCTGTGATTTTCTACCCCAAAAATGGTCTGTTCTCACCAAAAATTACCATTTTGGACCATTTTTTCAAGTTTTATACTCATTTTTCACCCAAATAGTCCAACTCTGCTCCCAATTTTGACAAATTCAGCCCAACACTTCACATTCTCTTACCATTTCTGTGATTTTCTACCCCAAAAATGGGCTGTTCTCACCAAAAATTACCATTTTGGACCATTTTTTCAATTTTTATACTCATTTTTCACCCAAATAGTCCAACTCTGCTCCCAATTTTGACAAATTCAGCCCAACACTTCACATTCTCTTACCATTTCTGTGATTTTCTACCCCAAAAATGGTCTGTTCTCACCAAAAATTACCATTTTGGACCATTTTTTCAAGTTTTATACTCATTTTTCACCCAAATAGTCCAACTCTGCTCCCAATTTTGACAAATTCAGCCCAACACTTCACATTCCCTTACCATTTCTGTGATTTTCTACCCCAAAAATGGGCTGTTCTCACCAAAAATTACCATTTTGGACCATTTTTTCAAGTTTTATACTCATTTTTCACCCAAATAGTCCAACTCTTCACCCAATTTTGACAAATTCAGCCCAACACTTCACATTCTCTTACCATTTCTGTGATTTTCTACCCCAAAAATGGGCTGTTCTCACCAAAAATTACCATTTTGGACCATTTTTTCAATTTTTATACTCATTTTTCACCCAAATAATCCAAATCGTCACCCAATTTTGACAAATTCAGCCCAACACTTCACATTCTCTTACCATTTCTGTGATTTTCTACCCCAAAAATGGTCTGTTCTCACCAAAAATTACCATTTTGGACCATTTTTTCAATTTTTATACTCATTTTTCACCCAAATATTCCAACTCTGCTCCCAATTTTGACAAATTCAGCACAACACTTCACATTCTCTTACCATTTCTGTGATTTTCTACCCCAAAAATGGTCTGTTCTCACCAAAAATTACCATTTTGGACCATTTTTTCAATTTTTATACTCATTTTTCACCCAAATAGTCCAACTCTTCACCCAATTTTGACAAATTCAGCCCAACACTTCACATTCCCTTACCATTTCTGTGATTTTCTACCCCAAAAATGGTCTGTTCTCACCAAAAATTACCATTTTGGACCATTTTTTCAATTTTTATACTCATTTTTCACCCAAATAGTCCAACTCTGCTCCCAATTTTGACAAATTCAGCCCAACACTTCACATTCTCTTACCATTTCTGTGATTTTCTACCCCAAAAATGGTCTGTTCTCACCAAAAATTACCATTTTGGACCATTTTTTCAATTTTTATACTCATTTTTCACCCAAATAGTCCAACTCTGCTCCCAATTTTCACAAATTCAGCCCAACACTTCACATTCTCTTACCATTTCTGTGATTTTCTACCCCAAAAATGGGCTGTTCTCACCAAAAATTACCATTTTGGACCATTTTTTCAATTTTTATACTCATTTTTCACCCAAATAGTCCAACTCTTCACCCAATTTTGACAAATTCAGCCCAACACTTCACATTCTCTTACCATTTCTGTGATTTTCTACCCCAAAAATGGGCTGTTCTCACCAAAAATTACCATTTTGGACCATTTTTTCAAGTTTTATACTCATTTTTCACCTAAATAGTCCAACTCTTCACCCAATTTTGACAAATTCAGCCCAACACTTCACATTCTCTTACCATTTCTGTGATTTTCTACCCCAAAAATGGTCTGTTCTCACCAAAAATTACCATTTTGGACCATTTTTTCAAGTTTTATACTCATTTTTCACCCAAATAGTCCAACTCTGCTCCCAATTTTGACAAATTCAGCCCAACACTTCACATTCTCTTACCATTTCTGTGATTTTCTACCCCAAAAAAGGTCTGTTCTCACCAAAAATTACCATTTTGGACCATTTTTTCAATTTTTATACTCATTTTTCACCCAAATAGTCCAACTCTTCACCCAATTTTGACAAATTCAGCCCAACACTTCACATTCTCTTACCATTTCTGTGATTTTCTACCCCAAAAATGGTCTGTTCTCACCAAAAATTACCATTTTGGACCATTTTTTCAATTTTTATACTCATTTTTCACCCAAATAGTCCAACTCTTCACCCAATTTTGACAAATTCAGCCCAACACTTCACATTCTCTTACCATTTCTGTGATTTTCTACCCCAAAAATGGGCTGTTCTCACCAAAAATTACCATTTTGGACCATTTTTTCAAGTTTTATACTCATTTTTCACCCAAATAGTCCAACTCTGCTCCCAATTTTGACAAATTCAGCCCAACACTTCACATTCTCTTACCATTTCTGTGATTTTCTACCCCAAAAATGGTCTGTTCTCACCAAAAATTACCATTTTGGACCATTTTTTCAATTTTTATACTCATTTTTCACCCAAATAGTCCAACTCTGCTCCCAATTTTGACAAATTCAGCCCAACACTTCACATTCTCTTACCATTTCTGTGATTTTCTACCCCAAAAATGGTCTGTTCTCACCAAAAATTACCATTTTGGACCATTTTTTCAAGTTTTATACTCATTTTTCACCCAAATAGTCCAACTCTGCTCCCAATTTTGACAAATTCAGCCCAACACTTCACATTCTCTTACCATTTCTGTGATTTTCTACCCCAAAAATGGTCTGTTCTCACCAAAAATTACCATTTTGGACCATTTTTTCAATTTTTATACTCATTTTTCACCCAAATAGTCCAACTCTGCTCCCAATTTTGACAAATTCAGCCCAACACTTCACATTCTCTTACCATTTCTGTGATTTTCTACCCCAAAAATGGTCTGTTCTCACCAAAAATTACCATTTTGGACCATTTTTTCAATTTTTATACTCATTTTTCACCCAAATAGTCCAACTCTTCACCCAATTTTGACAAATTCAGCCCAACACTTCACATTCTCTTACCATTTCTGTGATTTTCTACCCCAAAAATGGGCTGTTCTCACCAAAAATTACCATTTTGGACCATTTTTTCAAGTTTTATACTCATTTTTCACCCAAATAGTCCAACTCTTCACCCAATTTTGACAAATTCAGCCCAACACTTCACATTCTCTTACCATTTCTGTGATTTTCTACCCCAAAAATGGGCTGTTCTCACCAAAAATTACCATTTTGGACCATTTTTTCAAGTTTTATACTCATTTTTCACCCAAATAGTCCAACTCTGCTCCCAATTTTGACAAATTCAGCCCAACACTTCACATTCTCTTACCATTTCTGTGATTTTCTACCCCAAAAAAGGTCTGTTCTCACCAAAAATTACCATTTTGGACCATTTTTTCAATTTTTATACTCATTTTTCACCCAAATAGTCCAACTCTGCTCTCAATTTTGACAAATTCAGCCCAACACTTCACATTCTCTTACCATTTCTGTGATTTTCTACCCCAAAAATGGGCTGTTCTCACCAAAAATTACCATTTTGGACCATTTTTTCAATTTTTATACTCATTTTTCACCCAAATAGTCCAACTCTTCACCCAATTTTGACAAATTCAGCCCAACACTTCACATTCTCTTACCATTTCTGTGATTTTCTACCCCAAAAATGGGCTGTTCTCACCAAAAATTACCATTTTGGACCATTTTTTCAATTTGTATACTCATTTTTCACCCAAATAGTCCAACTCTGCTCCCAATTTTGACAAATTCAGCCCAACACTTCACATTCTCTTACCATTTCTGTGATTTTCTACCCCAAAAATGGTCTGTTCTCACCAAAAATTACCATTTTGGACCATTTTTTCAATTTTTATACTCATTTTTCACCCAAATAGTCCAACTCTGCTCCCAATTTTGACAAATTCAGCCCAACACTTCACATTCTCTTACCATTTCTGTGATTTTCTACCCCAAAAATGGTCTGTTCTCACCAAAAATTACCATTTTGGACCATTTTTTCAATTTTTATACTCATTTTTCACCCAAGTATTCCAACTCTTCACCCAATTTTGACAAATTCAGGCCAACACTTCACATTCTCTTACCATTTCTGTGATTTTCTACCCCAAAAATGGTCTGTTCTCACCAAAAATTACCATTTTGGACCATTTTTTCAATTTTTATACTCATTTTTCACCCAAATAGTCCAACTCTTCACCCAATTTTGACAAATTCAGCCCAACGCTTCACATTCTCTTACCTTTTCTGTGATTTTCTACCCCAAAAATGGTCTGTTCTCACCAAAAATTACCATTTTGGACCATTTTTTCAATTTTTATACTCATTTTTCACCCAAATAGTCCAACTCTGCTCCCAATTTTGACAAATTCAGCCCAACACTTCACATTCTCTTACCATTTCTGTGATTTTCTACCCCAAAAATGGTCTGTTCTCACCAAAAATTACCATTTTGGACCATTTTTTCAAGTTTTATACTCATTTTTCACCCAAATAGTCCAACTCTGCTCCCAATTTTGACAAATTCAGCCCAACACTTCACATTCTCTTACCATTTCTGTGATTTTCTACCCCAAAAATGGTCTGTTCTCACCAAAAATTACCATTTTGGACCATTTTTTTAATTTTTATACTCATTTTTCACCCAAATAGTCCAACTCTTCACCCAATTTTGACAAATTCAGCCCAACACTTCACATTCTCTTACCATTTCTGTGATTTTCTACCCCAAAAATGGTCTGTTCTCACCAAAAATTACCATTTTGGACCATTTTTTCAATTTTTATACTCATTTTTCACCCAAGTATTCCAACTCTGCTCCCAATTTTGACAAATTCAGGCCAACGCTTCACATTCTCTTACCATTTCTGTGATTTTCTACCCCAAAAATGGGCTGTTCTCACCAAAAATTACCATTTTGGACCATTTTTTCAATTTTTATACTCATTTTTCACCCAAATATTCCAACTCTGCTCCCAATTTTGACAAATTCAGGCCAACACTTCACATTCTCTTACCATTTCTGTGATTTTCTACCCCAAAAATGGTCTGTTCTCACCAAAAATTACCATTTTGGACCATTTTTTCAAGTTTTATACTCATTTTTCACCCAAATAGTCCAACTCTGCTCCCAATTTTGACAAATTCAGCCCAACACTTCACATTCTCTTACCATTTCTGTGATTTTCTACCCCAAAAATGGTCTGTTCTCACCAAAAATTACCATTTTGGACCATTTTTTCAATTTTTATACTCATTTTTCACCCAAATAGTCCAACTCTTCACCCAATTTTGACAAATTCAGCCCAACACTTCACATTCTCTTACCATTTCTGTGATTTTCTACCCCAAAAATGGTCTGTTCTCACCAAAAATTACCATTTTGGACCATTTTTTCAAGTTTTATACTCATTTTTCACCCAAGTATTCCAACTCTGCTCCCAATTTTGACAAATTCAGCCCAACGCTTCACATTCTCTTACCTTTTCTGTGATTTTCTACCCCAAAAATGGGCTGTTCTCACCACAAATTACCATTTTGGACCATTTTTTCAAGTTTTATACTCATTTTTCACCCAAATAGTCCAACTCTGCTCCCAATTTTGACAAATTCAGCCCAACACTTCACATTCTCTTACCATTTCTGTGATTTTCTACCCCAAAAATGGTCTGTTCTCACCAAAAATTACCATTTTGGACCATTTTTTCAAGTTTTATACTCATTTTTCACCCAAATAGTCCAACTCTGCTCCCAATTTTGACAAATTCAGCCCAACACTTCACATTCTCTTACCATTTCTGTGATTTTCTACCCCAAAAATGGTCTGTTCTCACCAAAAATTACCATTTTGGACCATTTTTTCAATTTTTATACTCATTTTTCACCCAAATAGTCCAACTCTTCACCCAATTTTGACAAATTCAGCCCAACACTTCACATTCTCTTACCATTTCTGTGATTTTCTACCCCAAAAATGGGCTGTTCTCACCAAAAATTACCATTTTGGACCATTTTTTCAATTTGTATACTCATTTTTCACCCAAATAGTCCAACTCTGCTCCCAATTTTGACAAATTCAGCCCAACACTTCACATTCTCTTACCATTTCTGTGATTTTCTACCCCAAAAATGGTCTGTTCTCACCAAAAATTACCATTTTGGACCATTTTTTCAATTTTCATATTCATTTTTCACCCAAATAGTCCAACTCTGCTCCCAATTTTGACAAATTCAGCCCAACACTTCACATTCTCTTACCATTTCTGTGATTTTCTACCCCAAAAATGGGCTGTTCTCACCAAAAATTACCATTTTGGACCATTTTTTCAATTTTCATACTCATTTTTCACCCAAATATTCCAACTCTGCTCCCAATTTTGACAAATTCAGGCCAACACTTCACATTCTCTTACCATTTCTGTGATTTTCTACCCCAAAAATGGTCTGTTCTCACCAAAAATTACCATTTTGGACCATTTTTTCAATTTTTATACTCATTTTTCACCCAAATAGTCCAACTCTTCACCCAATTTTGACAAATTCAGCCCAACACTTCACATTCTCTTACCATTTCTGTGATTTTCTACCCCAAAAATGGGCTGTTCTCACCAAAAATTACCATTTTGGACCATTTTTTCAATTTTTATACTCATTTTTCACCCAAATAGTCCAACTCTTCACCCAATTTTGACAAATTCAGCCCAACGCTTCACATTCTCTTACCATTTCTGTGATTTTCTACCCCAAAAATGGTCTGTTCTCACCAAAAATTACCATTTTGGACCATTTTTTCAATTTTTATACTCATTTTTCACCCAAATAGTCCAACTCTGCTCCCAATTTTGACAAATTCAGCCCAACACTTCACATTCTCTTACCATTTCTGTGATTTTCTACCCCAAAAATGGTCTGTTCTCACCAAAAATTACCATTTTGGACCATTTTTTCAAGTTTTATACTCATTTTTCACCCAAATAGTCCAACTCTGCTCCCAATTTTGACAAATTCAGCCCAACACTTCACATTCTCTTACCATTTCTGTGATTTTCTACCCCAAAAATGGGCTGTTCTCACCAAAAATTACCATTTTGGACCATTTTTTCAATTTTTATACTCATTTTTCACCCAAATAGTCCAACTCTGCTCCCAATTTTGACAAATTCAGCCCAACACTTCACATTCTCTTACCATTTCTGTGATTTTCTACCCCAAAAATGGTCTGTTCTCACCAAAAATTACCATTTTGGACCATTTTTTCAAGTTTTATACTCATTTTTCACCCAAATAGTCCAACTCTGCTCCCAATTTTGACAAATTCAGCCCAACACTTCACATTCCCTTACCATTTCTGTGATTTTCTACCCCAAAAATGGGCTGTTCTCACCAAAAATTACCATTTTGGACCATTTTTTCAAGTTTTATACTCATTTTTCACCCAAATAGTCCAACTCTTCACCCAATTTTGACAAATTCAGCCCAACACTTCACATTCTCTTACCATTTCTGTGATTTTCTACCCCAAAAATGGGCTGTTCTCACCAAAAATTACCATTTTGGACCATTTTTTCAATTTTTATACTCATTTTTCACCCAAATAATCCAAATCGTCACCCAATTTTGACAAATTCAGCCCAACACTTCACATTCTCTTACCATTTCTGTGATTTTCTACCCCAAAAATGGGCTGTTCTCACCAAAAATTACCATTTTGGACCATTTTTTCAATTTTTATACTCATTTTTCACCCAAATATTCCAACTCTGCTCCCAATTTTGACAAATTCAGCACAACACTTCACATTCTCTTACCATTTCTGTGATTTTCTACCCCAAAAATGGGCTGTTCTCACCAAAAATTACCATTTTGGACCATTTTTTCAATTTTTATACTCATTTTTCACCCAAATAGTCCAACTCTGCTCCCAATTTTGACAAATTCAGCCCAACACTTCACATTCCCTTACCATTTCTGTGATTTTCTACCCCAAAAATGGTCTGTTCTCACCAAAAATTACCATTTTGGACCATTTTTTCAATTTTTATACTCATTTTTCACCCAAATAGTCCAACTCTTCACCCAATTTTGACAAATTCAGCCCAACACTTCACATTCTCTTACCATTTCTGTGATTTTCTACCCCAAAAATGGTCTGTTCTCACCAAAAATTACCATTTTGGACCATTTTTTCAATTTTTATACTCATTTTTCACCCAAATAGTCCAACTCTGCTCCCAATTTTCACAAATTCAGCCCAACACTTCACATTCTCTTACCATTTCTGTGATTTTCTACCCCAAAAATGGGCTGTTCTCACCAAAAATTACCATTTTGGACCATTTTTTCAATTTTTATACTCATTTTTCACCCAAATAGTCCAACTCTTCACCCAATTTTGACAAATTCAGCCCAACACTTCACATTCTCTTACCATTTCTGTGATTTTCTACCCCAAAAATGGGCTGTTCTCACCAAAAATTACCATTTTGGACCATTTTTTCAAGTTTTATACTCATTTTTCACCTAAATAGTCCAACTCTTCACCCAATTTTGACAAATTCAGCCCAACACTTCACATTCTCTTACCATTTCTGTGATTTTCTACCCCAAAAATGGGCTGTTCTCACCAAAAATTACCATTTTGGACCATTTTTTCAAGTTTTATACTCATTTTTCACCCAAATAGTCCAACTCTGCTCCCAATTTTGACAAATTCAGCCCAACACTTCACATTCTCTTACCATTTCTGTGATTTTCTACCCCAAAAAAGGTCTGTTCTCACCAAAAATTACAATTTTGGACCATTTTTTCAAGTTTTATACTCATTTTTCACCCAAATAGTCCAACTCTGCTCTCAATTTTGACAAATTCAGCCCAACACTTCACATTCTCTTACCATTTCTGTGATTTTCTACCCCAAAAATGGGCTGTTCTCACCAAAAATTACCATTTTGGACCATTTTTTCAAGTTTTATACTCATTTTTCACCCAAATAGTCCAACTCTGCTCTCAATTTTGACAAATTCAGCCCAACACTTCACATTCTCTTACCATTTCTGTGATTTTCTACCCCAAAAATGGTCTGTTCTCACCAAAAATTACCATTTTGGACCATTTTTTCAATTTTTATACTCATTTTTCACCCAAATAGTCCAACTCTTCACCCAATTTTGACAAATTCAGCCCAACACTTCACATTCTCTTACCATTTCTGTGATTTTCTACCCCAAAAATGGGCTGTTCTCACCAAAAATTACCATTTTGGACCATTTTTTCAAGTTTTATACTCATTTTTCACCCAAATAGTCCAACTCTTCACCCAATTTTGACAAATTCAGCCCAACACTTCACATTCTCTTACCATTTCTGTGATTTTCTACCCCAAAAATGGTCTGTTCTCACCAAAAATTACCATTTTGGACCATTTTTTCAATTTTTATACTCATTTTTCACCCAAATAGTCCAACTCTGCTCCCAATTTTGACAAATTCAGCCCAACACTTCACATTCTCTTACCATTTCTGTGATTTTCTACCCCAAAAATGGTCTGTTCTCACCAAAAATTACCATTTTGGACCATTTTTTCAAGTTTTATACTCATTTTTCACCCAAATAGTCCAACTCTGCTCCCAATTTTGACAAATTCAGCCCAACACTTCACATTCTCTTACCATTTCTGTGATTTTCTACCCCAAAAATGGTCTGTTCTCACCAAAAATTACCATTTTGGACCATTTTTTCAATTTTTATACTCATTTTTCACCCAAATAGTCCAACTCTTCACCCAATTTTGACAAATTCAGCCCAACACTTCACATTCTCTTACCATTTCTGTGATTTTCTACCCCAAAAATGGTCTGTTCTCACCAAAAATTACCATTTTGGACCATTTTTTCAAGTTTTATACTCATTTTTCACCCAAATAGTCCAACTCTTCACCCAATTTTGACAAATTCAGCCCAACACTTCACATTCTCTTACCATTTCTGTGATTTTCTACCCCAAAAATGGGCTGTTCTCACCAAAAATTACCATTTTGGACCATTTTTTCAAGTTTTATACTCATTTTTCACCCAAATAGTCCAACTCTTCACCCAATTTTGACAAATTCAGCCCAACACTTCACATTCTCTTACCATTTCTGTGATTTTCTACCCCAAAAATGGGCTGTTCTCACCAAAAATTACCATTTTGGACCATTTTTTCAAGTTTTATACTCATTTTTCACCCAAATAGTCCAACTCTGCTCCCAATTTTGACAAATTCAGCCCAACACTTCACATTCTCTTACCATTTCTGTGATTTTCTACCCCAAAAAAGGTCTGTTCTCACCAAAAATTACCATTTTGGACCATTTTTTCAATTTTTATACTCATTTTTCACCCAAATAGTCCAACTCTGCTCTCAATTTTGACAAATTCAGCCCAACACTTCACATTCTCTTACCATTTCTGTGATTTTCTACCCCAAAAATGGGCTGTTCTCACCAAAAATTACCATTTTGGACCATTTTTTCAAGTTTTATACTCATTTTTCACCCAAATAGTCCAACTCTTCACCCAATTTTGACAAATTCAGCCCAACACTTCACATTCTCTTACCATTTCTGTGATTTTCTACCCCAAAAATGGGCTGTTCTCACCAAAAATTACCATTTTGGACCATTTTTTCAAGTTTTATACTCATTTTTCACCCAAATAGTCCAACTCTGCTCCCAATTTTGACAAATTCAGCCCAACACTTCACATTCTCTTACCATTTCTGTGATTTTCTACCCCAAAAATGGGCTGTTCTCACCAAAAATTACCATTTTGGACCATTTTTTCAATTTTTATACTCATTTTTCACCCAAATAGTCCAACTCTGCTCCCAATTTTGACAAATTCAGCACAACACTTCACATTCTCTTACCATTTCTGTGATTTTCTACCCCAAAAATGGGCTGTTCTCACCAAAAATTACCATTTTGGACCATTTTTTCAATTTTTATACTCATTTTTCACCCAAGTATTCCAACTCTTCACCCAATTTTGACAAATTCAGGCCAACACTTCACATTCTCTTACCATTTCTGTGATTTTCTACCCCAAAAATGGTCTGTTCTCACCAAAAATTACCATTTTGGACCATTTTTTCAATTTTTATACTCATTTTTCACCCAAATAGTCCAACTCTTCACCCAATTTTGACAAATTCAGCCCAACGCTTCACATTCTCTTACCTTTTCTGTGATTTTCTACCCCAAAAATGGTCTGTTCTCACCAAAAATTACCATTTTGGACCATTTTTTCAATTTTTATACTCATTTTTCACCCAAATATTCCAACTCTGCTCCCAATTTTGACAAATTCAGCCCAACACTTCACATTCTCTTACCATTTCTGTGATTTTCTACCCCAAAAATGGTCTGTTCTCACCAAAAATTACCATTTTGGACCATTTTTTCAAGTTTTATACTCATTTTTCACCCAAATAGTCCAACTCTGCTCCCAATTTTGACAAATTCAGCCCAACACTTCACATTCTCTTACCATTTCTGTGATTTTCTACCCCAAAAATGGTCTGTTCTCACCAAAAATTACCATTTTGGACCATTTTTTTAATTTTTATACTCATTTTTCACCCAAATAGTCCAACTCTTCACCCAATTTTGACAAATTCAGCCCAACACTTCACATTCTCTTACCATTTCTGTGATTTTCTACCCCAAAAATGGGCTGTTCTCACCAAAAATTACCATTTTGGACCATTTTTTCAATTTTTATACTCATTTTTCACCTAAGTATTCCAACTCTGCTCCCAATTTTGACAAATTCAGGCCAACGCTTCACATTCTCTTACCATTTCTGTGATTTTCTACCCCAAAAATGGGCTGTTCTCACCAAAAATTACCATTTTGGACCATTTTTTCAATTTTTATACTCATTTTTCACCCAAATATTCCAACTCTGCTCCCAATTTTGACAAATTCAGGCCAACACTTCACATTCTCTTACCATTTCTGTGATTTTCTACCCCAAAAATGGTCTGTTCTCACCAAAAATTACCATTTTGGACCATTTTTTCAAGTTTTATACTCATTTTTCACCCAAATAGTCCAACTCTGCTCCCAATTTTGACAAATTCAGCCCAACACTTCACATTCTCTTACCATTTCTGTGATTTTCTACCCCAAAAATGGTCTGTTCTCACCAAAAATTACCATTTTGGACCATTTTTTCAATTTTTATACTCATTTTTCACCCAAATAGTCCAACTCTTCACCCAATTTTGACAAATTCAGCCCAACACTTCACATTCTCTTACCATTTCTGTGATTTTCTACCCCAAAAATGGGCTGTTCTCACCAAAAATTACCATTTTGGACCATTTTTTCAAGTTTTATACTCATTTTTCACCCAAGTATTCCAACTCTGCTCCCAATTTTGACAAATTCAGCCCAACGCTTCACATTCTCTTACCTTTTCTGTGATTTTCTACCCCAAAAATGGGCTGTTCTCACCAAAAATTACCATTTTGGACCATTTTTTCAAGTTTTATACTCATTTTTCACCCAAATAGTCCAACTCTGCTCCCAATTTTGACAAATTCAGCCCAACACTTCACATTCTCTTACCATTTCTGTGATTTTCTACCCCAAAAATGGGCTGTTCTCACCAAAAATTACCATTTTGGACCATTTTTTCAAGTTTTATACTCATTTTTCACCCAAATAGTCCAACTCTGCTCCCAATTTTGACAAATTCAGCCCAACACTTCACATTCTCTTACCATTTCTGTGATTTTCTACCCCAAAAATGGTCTGTTCTCACCAAAAATTACCATTTTGGACCATTTTTTCAATTTTTATACTCATTTTTCACCCAAATAGTCCAACTCTTCACCCAATTTTGACAAATTCAGCCCAACACTTCACATTCTCTTACCATTTCTGTGATTTTCTACCCCAAAAATGGGCTGTTCTCACCAAAAATTACCATTTTGGACCATTTTTTCAATTTGTATACTCATTTTTCACCCAAATAGTCCAACTCTGCTCCCAATTTTGACAAATTCAGCCCAACACTTCACATTCTCTTACCATTTCTGTGATTTTCTACCCCAAAAATGGTCTGTTCTCACCAAAAATTACCATTTTGGACCATTTTTTCAATTTTTATATTCATTTTTCACCCAAATAGTCCAACTCTGCTCCCAATTTTGACAAATTCAGCCCAACACTTCACATTCTCTTACCATTTCTGTGATTTTCTACCCCAAAAATGGGCTGTTCTCACCAAAAATTACCATTTTGGACCATTTTTTCAATTTTCATACTCATTTTTCACCCAAATATTCCAACTCTGCTCCCAATTTTGACAAATTCAGCCCAACACTTCACATTCTCTTACCATTTCTGTGATTTTCTACCCCAAAAATGGTCTGTTCTCACCAAAAATTACCATTTTGGACCATTTTTTCAATTTTTATACTCATTTTTCACCCAAATAGTCCAACTCTTCACCCAATTTTGACAAATTCAGCCCAACACTTCACATTCTCTTACCATTTCTGTGATTTTCTACCCCAAAAATGGGCTGTTCTCACCAAAAATTACCATTTTGGACCATTTTTTCAATTTTTATACTCATTTTTCACCCAAATAGTCCAACTCTTCACCCAATTTTGACAAATTCAGCCCAACGCTTCACATTCTCTTACCATTTCTGTGATTTTCTACCCCAAAAATGGTCTGTTCTCACCAAAAATTACCATTTTGGACCATTTTTTCAATTTTTATACTCATTTTTCACCCAAATAGTCCAACTCTGCTCCCAATTTTGACAAATTCAGCCCAACACTTCACATTCTCTTACCATTTCTGTGATTTTCTACCCCAAAAATGGTCTGTTCTCACCAAAAATTACCATTTTGGACCATTTTTTCAAGTTTTATACTCATTTTTCACCCAAATAGTCCAACTCTGCTCCCAATTTTGACAAATTCAGCCCAACACTTCACATTCTCTTACCATTTCTGTGATTTTCTACCCCAAAAATGGGCTGTTCTCACCAAAAATTACCATTTTGGACCATTTTTTCAATTTTTATACTCATTTTTCACCCAAATAGTCCAACTCTGCTCCCAATTTTGACAAATTCAGCCCAACACTTCACATTCTCTTACCATTTCTGTGATTTTCTACCCCAAAAATGGTCTGTTCTCACCAAAAATTACCATTTTGGACCATTTTTTCAAGTTTTATACTCATTTTTCACCCAAATAGTCCAACTCTGCTCCCAATTTTGACAAATTCAGCCCAACACTTCACATTCCCTTACCATTTCTGTGATTTTCTACCCCAAAAATGGGCTGTTCTCACCAAAAATTACCATTTTGGACCATTTTTTCAAGTTTTATACTCATTTTTCACCCAAATAGTCCAACTCTTCACCCAATTTTGACAAATTCAGCCCAACACTTCACATTCTCTTACCATTTCTGTGATTTTCTACCCCAAAAATGGGCTGTTCTCACCAAAAATTACCATTTTGGACCATTTTTTCAATTTTTATACTCATTTTTCACCCAAATAATCCAAATCGTCACCCAATTTTGACAAATTCAGCCCAACACTTCACATTCTCTTACCATTTCTGTGATTTTCTACCCCAAAAATGGGCTGTTCTCACCAAAAATTACCATTTTGGACCATTTTTTCAATTTTTATACTCATTTTTCACCCAAATATTCCAACTCTGCTCCCAATTTTGACAAATTCAGCACAACACTTCACATTCTCTTACCATTTCTGTGATTTTCTACCCCAAAAATGGTCTGTTCTCACCAAAAATTACCATTTTGGACCATTTTTTCAATTTTTATACTCATTTTTCACCCAAATAGTCCAACTCTTCACCCAATTTTGACAAATTCAGCCCAACACTTCACATTCCCTTACCATTTCTGTGATTTTCTACCCCAAAAATGGTCTGTTCTCACCAAAAATTACCATTTTGGACCATTTTTTCAATTTTTATACTCATTTTTCACCCAAATAGTCCAACTCTTCACCCAATTTTGACAAATTCAGCCCAACACTTCACATTCTCTTACCATTTCTGTGATTTTCTACCCCAAAAATGGTCTGTTCTCACCAAAAATTACCATTTTGGACCATTTTTTCAATTTTTATACTCATTTTTCACCCAAATAGTCCAACTCTGCTCCCAATTTTCACAAATTCAGCCCAACACTTCACATTCTCTTACCATTTCTGTGATTTTCTACCCCAAAAATGGGCTGTTCTCACCAAAAATTACCATTTTGGACCATTTTTTCAATTTTTATACTCATTTTTCACCCAAATAGTCCAACTCTTCACCCAATTTTGACAAATTCAGCCCAACACTTCACATTCTCTTACCATTTCTGTGATTTTCTACCCCAAAAATGGGCTGTTCTCACCAAAAATTACCATTTTGGACCATTTTTTCAAGTTTTATACTCATTTTTCACCTAAATAGTCCAACTCTTCACCCAATTTTGACAAATTCAGCCCAACACTTCACATTCTCTTACCATTTCTGTGATTTTCTACCCCAAAAATGGGCTGTTCTCACCAAAAATTACCATTTTGGACCATTTTTTCAAGTTTTATACTCATTTTTCACCCAAATAGTCCAACTCTGCTCCCAATTTTGACAAATTCAGCCCAACACTTCACATTCTCTTACCATTTCTGTGATTTTCTACCCCAAAAAAGGTCTGTTCTCACCAAAAATTACCATTTTGGACCATTTTTTCAATTTTTATACTCATTTTTCACCCAAATAGTCCAACTCTGCTCTCAATTTTGACAAATTCAGCCCAACACTTCACATTCTCTTACCATTTCTGTGATTTTCTACCCCAAAAATGGTCTGTTCTCACCAAAAATTACCATTTTGGACCATTTTTTCAATTTTTATACTCATTTTTCACCCAAATAGTCCAACTCTTCACCCAATTTTGACAAATTCAGCCCAACACTTCACATTCTCTTACCATTTCTGTGATTTTCTACCCCAAAAATGGGCTGTTCTCACCAAAAATTACCATTTTGGACCATTTTTTCAAGTTTTATACTCATTTTTCACCCAAATAGTCCAACTCTGCTCCCAATTTTGACAAATTCAGCCCAACACTTCACATTCTCTTACCATTTCTGTGATTTTCTACCCCAAAAATGGGCTGTTCTCACCAAAAATTACCATTTTGGACCATTTTTTCAAGTTTTATACTCATTTTTCACCCAAATAGTCCAACTCTGCTCCCAATTTTGACAAATTCAGCCCAACACTTCACATTCTCTTACCATTTCTGTGATTTTCTACCCCAAAAATGGTCTGTTCTCACCAAAAATTACCATTTTGGACCATTTTTTCAAGTTTTATACTCATTTTTCACCCAAATAGTCCAACTCTGCTCCCAATTTTGACAAATTCAGCCCAACACTTCACATTCTCTTACCATTTCTGTGATTTTCTACCCCAAAAATGGTCTGTTCTCACCAAAAATTACCATTTTGGACCATTTTTTCAAGTTTTATACTCATTTTTCACCCAAATAGTCCAACTCTTCATCCAATTTTGACAAATTCAGCCCAACACTTCACATTCTCTTACCATTTCTGTGATTTTCTACCCCAAAAATGGTCTGTTCTCACCAAAAATTACCATTTTGGACCATTTTTTCAATTTTTATACTCATTTTTCACCCAAATAGTCCAACTCTGCTCCCAATTTTGACAAATTCAGCCCAACACTTCACATTCTCTTACCATTTCTGTGATTTTCTACCCCAAAAATGGGCTGTTCTCACCAAAAATTACCATTTTGGACCATTTTTTCAAGTTTTATACTCATTTTTCACCCAAATAGTCCAACTCTGCTCCCAATTTTGACAAATTCAGCCCAACACTTCACATTCTCTTACCATTTCTGTGATTTTCTACCCCAAAAATGGTCTGTTCTCACCAAAAATTACCATTTTGGACCATTTTTTCAAGTTTTATACTCATTTTTCACCCAAATAGTCCAACTCTTCATCCAATTTTGACAAATTCAGCCCAACACTTCACATTCTCTTACCATTTCTGTGATTTTCTACCCCAAAAATGGTCTGTTCTCACCAAAAATTACCATTTTGGACCATTTTTTCAATTTTTATACTCATTTTTCACCCAAATAGTCCAACTCTTCACCCAATTTTGACAAATTCAGCCCAACACTTCACATTCTCTTACCATTTCTGTGATTTTCTACCCCAAAAATGGGCTGTTCTCACCAAAAATTACCATTTTGGACCATTTTTTCAAGTTTTATACTCATTTTTCACCCAAATAGTCCAACTCTGCTCCCAATTTTGACAAATTCAGCCCAACACTTCACATTCTCTTACCATTTCTGTGATTTTCTACCCCAAAAATGGGCTGTTCTCACCAAAAATTACCATTTTGGACCATTTTTTCAAGTTTTATACTCATTTTTCACCCAAATAGTCCAACTCTGCTCCCAATTTTGACAAATTCAGCCCAACACTTCACATTCTCTTACCATTTCTGTGATTTTCTACCCCAAAAATGGTCTGTTCTCACCAAAAATTACCATTTTGGACCATTTTTTCAATTTTTATACTCATTTTTCACCCAAATAGTCCAACTCTGCTCTCAATTTTGACAAATTCAGCCCAACACTTCACATTCTCTTACCATTTCTGTGATTTTCTACCCCAAAAATGGGCTGTTCTCACCAAAAATTACCATTTTGGACCATTTTTTCAATTTTTATACTCATTTTTCACCCAAATAGTCCAACTCTTCACCCAATTTTGACAAATTCAGCCCAACACTTCACATTCTCTTACCATTTCTGTGATTTTCTACCCCAAAAATGGGCTGTTCTCACCAAAAATTACCATTTTGGACCATTTTTTCAAGTTTTATACTCATTTTTCACCCAAATAGTCCAACTCTGCTCCCAATTTTGACAAATTCAGCCCAACACTTCACATTCTCTTACCATTTCTGTGATTTTCTACCCCAAAAATGGGCTGTTCTCACCAAAAATTACCATTTTGGACCATTTTTTCAATTTTTATACTCATTTTTCACCCAAATAGTCCAACTCTGCTCCCAATTTTGACAAATTCAGCCCAACACTTCACATTCTCTTACCATTTCTGTGATTTTCTACCCCAAAAATGGTCTGTTCTCACCAAAAATTACCATTTTGGACCATTTTTTCAAGTTTTATACTCCTTTTTCACCCAAATAGTCCAACTCTTCACCCAATTTTGACAAATTCAGCCCAACGCTTCACATTCTCTTACCATTTCTGTGATTTTCTACCCCAAAAATGGGCTGTTCTCACCAAAAATTACCATTTTGGACCATTTTTTCAAGTTTTATACTCATTTTTCACCCAAATAGTCCAACTCTTCACCCAATTTTGACAAATTCAGCCCAACACTTCACATTCTCTTACCATTTCTGTGATTTTCTACCCCAAAAATGGTCTGTTCTCACCAAAAATTACCATTTTGGACCATTTTTTCAAGTTTTATACTCATTTTTCACCCAAATAGTCCAACTCTTCACCCAATTTTGACAAATTCAGCCCAACACTTCACATTCTCTTACCATTTCTGTGATTTTCTACCCCAAAAATGGGCTGTTCTCACCAAAAATTACCATTTTGGACCATTTTTTCAATTTTCATACTCATTTTTCACCCAAATATTCCAACTCTGCTCCCAATTTTGACAAATTCAGCCCAACACTTCACATTCTCTTACCATTTCTGTGATTTTCTACCCCAAAAATGGGCTGTTCTCACCAAAAATTACCATTTTGGACCATTTTTGCAAGTTTTATACTCATTTTTCACCCAAATAGTCCAACTCTGCTCCCAATTTTGACAAATTCACCCCAACGCTTCACATTCTCCTACCTTTTCTGTGATTTTCTACCCCAAAAATGGTCTGTTCTCACCAAAAATTACCATTTTGGACCATTTTTTCAATTTTTATACTCCTTTTTCACCCAAATAGTCCAACTCTTCACCCAATTTTGACAAATTCAGCCCAACACTTCACATGCTCTTACCATTTCTGTGATTTTCTACCCCAAAAATGGGCTGTTCTCACCAAAAATTACCATTTTGGACCATTTTTTCAATTTTTATACTCATTTTTCACCCAAATAGTCCAACTCTTCACCCAATTTTGACAAATTCAGCCCAACGCTTCACATTCTCTTACCATTTCTGTGATTTTCTACCCCAAAAATGGTCTGTTCTCACCAAAAATTACCATTTTGGACCATTTTTTCAATTTTTATACTCATTTTTCACCCAAATAGTCCAACTCTGCTCCCAATTTTGACAAATTCAGCCCAACACTTCACATTCTCTTACCATTTCTGTGATTTTCTACCCCAAAAATGGTCTGTTCTCACCAAAAATTACCATTTTGGACCATTTTTTCAAGTTTTATACTCATTTTTCACCCAAATAGTCCAACTCTGCTCCCAATTTTGACAAATTCAGCCCAACACTTCACATTCTCTTACCATTTCTGTGATTTTCTACCCCAAAAATGGGCTGTTCTCACCAAAAATTACCATTTTGGACCATTTTTTCAATTTTTATACTCATTTTTCACCCAAATAGTCCAACTCTGCTCCCAATTTTGACAAATTCAGCCCAACACTTCACATTCTCTTACCATTTCTGTGATTTTCTACCCCAAAAATGGTCTGTTCTCACCAAAAATTACCATTTTGGACCATTTTTTCAAGTTTTATACTCATTTTTCACCCAAATAGTCCAACTCTGCTCCCAATTTTCACAAATTCAGCCCAACACTTCACATTCCCTTACCATTTCTGTGATTTTCTACCCCAAAAATGGGCTGTTCTCACCAAAAATTACCATTTTGGACCATTTTTTCAAGTTTTATACTCATTTTTCACCCAAATAGTCCAACTCTTCACCCAATTTTGACAAATTCAGCCCAACACTTCACATTCTCTTACCATTTCTGTGATTTTCTACCCCAAAAATGGGCTGTTCTCACCAAAAATTACCATTTTGGACCATTTTTTCAATTTTTATACTCATTTTTCACCCAAATAATCCAAATCGTCACCCAATTTTGACAAATTCAGCCCAACACTTCACATTCTCTTACCATTTCTGTGATTTTCTACCCCAAAAATGGGCTGTTCTCACCAAAAATTACCATTTTGGACCATTTTTTCAATTTTTATACTCATTTTTCACCCAAATATTCCAACTCTGCTCCCAATTTTGACAAATTCAGCACAACACTTCACATTCTCTTACCATTTCTGTGATTTTCTACCCCAAAAATGGGCTGTTCTCACCAAAAATTACCATTTTGGACCATTTTTTCAATTTTTATACTCATTTTTCACCCAAATAGTCCAACTCTGCTCCCAATTTTGACAAATTCAGCCCAACACTTCACATTCCCTTACCATTTCTGTGATTTTCTACCCCAAAAATGGTCTGTTCTCACCAAAAATTACCATTTTGGACCATTTTTTCAATTTTTATACTCATTTTTCACCCAAATAGTCCAACTCTTCACCCAATTTTGACAAATTCAGCCCAACACTTCACATTCTCTTACCATTTCTGTGATTTTCTACCCCAAAAATGGTCTGTTCTCACCAAAAATTACCATTTTGGACCATTTTTTCAATTTTTATACTCATTTTTCACCCAAATAGTCCAACTCTGCTCCCAATTTTCACAAATTCAGCCCAACACTTCACATTCTCTTACCATTTCTGTGATTTTCTACCCCAAAAATGGGCTGTTCTCACCAAAAATTACCATTTTGGACCATTTTTTCAATTTTTATACTCATTTTTCACCCAAATAGTCCAACTCTTCACCCAATTTTGACAAATTCAGCCCAACACTTCACATTCTCTTACCATTTCTGTGATTTTCTACCCCAAAAATGGTCTGTTCTCACCAAAAATTACCATTTTGGACCATTTTTTCAAGTTTTATACTCATTTTTCACCTAAATAGTCCAACTCTTCACCCAATTTTGACAAATTCAGCCCAACACTTCACATTCTCTTACCATTTCTGTGATTTTCTACCCCAAAAATGGGCTGTTCTCACCAAAAATTACCATTTTGGACCATTTTTTCAAGTTTTATACTCATTTTTCACCCAAATAGTCCAACTCTGCTCCCAATTTTGACAAATTCAGCCCAACACTTCACATTCTCTTACCATTTCTGTGATTTTCTACCCCAAAAAAGGTCTGTTCTCACCAAAAATTACCATTTTGGACCATTTTTTCAATTTTTATACTCATTTTTCACCCAAATAGTCCAACTCTGCTCTCAATTTTGACAAATTCAGCCCAACACTTCACATTCTCTTACCATTTCTGTGATTTTCTACCCCAAAAATGGTCTGTTCTCACCAAAAATTACCATTTTGGACCATTTTTTCAATTTTTATACTCATTTTTCACCCAAATAGTCCAACTCTTCACCCAATTTTGACAAATTCAGCCCAACACTTCACATTCTCTTACCATTTCTGTGATTTTCTACCCCAAAAATGGGCTGTTCTCACCAAAAATTACCATTTTGGACCATTTTTTCAAGTTTTATACTCATTTTTCACCCAAATAGTCCAACTCTGCTCCCAATTTTGACAAATTCAGCCCAACACTTCACATTCTCTTACCATTTCTGTGATTTTCTACCCCAAAAATGGGCTGTTCTCACCAAAAATTACCATTTTGGACCATTTTTTCAAGTTTTATACTCATTTTTCACCCAAATAGTCCAACTCTGCTCCCAATTTTGACAAATTCAGCCCAACACTTCACATTCTCTTACCATTTCTGTGATTTTCTACCCCAAAAATGGGCTGTTCTCACCAAAAATTACCATTTTGGACCATTTTTTCAAGTTTTATACTCATTTTTCACCCAAATAGTCCAACTCTGCTCCCAATTTTGACAAATTCAGCCCAACACTTCACATTCTCTTACCATTTCTGTGATTTTCTACCCCAAAAATGGTCTGTTCTCACCAAAAATTACCATTTTGGACCATTTTTTCAAGTTTTATACTCATTTTTCACCCAAATAGTCCAACTCTTCATCCAATTTTGACAAATTCAGCCCAACACTTCACATTCTCTTACCATTTCTGTGATTTTCTACCCCAAAAATGGTCTGTTCTCACCAAAAATTACCATTTTGGACCATTTTTTCAATTTTTATACTCATTTTTCACCCAAATAGTCCAACTCTGCTCCCAATTTTGACAAATTCAGCCCAACACTTCACATTCTCTTACCATTTCTGTGATTTTCTACCCCAAAAATGGTCTGTTCTCACCAAAAATTACCATTTTGGACCATTTTTTCAAGTTTTATACTCATTTTTCACCCAAATAGTCCAACTCTGCTCCCAATTTTGACAAATTCAGCCCAACACTTCACATTCTCTTACCATTTCTGTGATTTTCTACCCCAAAAATGGGCTGTTCTCACCAAAAATTACCATTTTGGACCATTTTTTCAAGTTTTATACTCATTTTTCACCCAAATAGTCCAACTCTTCATCCAATTTTGACAAATTCAGCCCAACACTTCACATTCTCTTACCATTTCTGTGATTTTCTACCCCAAAAATGGTCTGTTCTCACCAAAAATTACCATTTTGGACCATTTTTTCAATTTTTATACTCATTTTTCACCCAAATAGTCCAACTCTTCACCCAATTTTGACAAATTCAGCCCAACACTTCACATTCTCTTACCATTTCTGTGATTTTCTACCCCAAAAATGGGCTGTTCTCACCAAAAATTACCATTTTGGACCATTTTTTCAAGTTTTATACTCATTTTTCACCCAAATAGTCCAACTCTTCACCCAATTTTGACAAATTCAGCCCAACACTTCACATTCTCTTACCATTTCTGTGATTTTCTACCCCAAAAATGGGCTGTTCTCACCAAAAATTACCATTTTGGACCATTTTTTCAAGTTTTATACTCATTTTTCACCCAAATAGTCCAACTCTGCTCCCAATTTTGACAAATTCAGCCCAACACTTCACATTCTCTTACCATTTCTGTGATTTTCTACCCCAAAAATGGTCTGTTCTCACCAAAAATTACCATTTTGGACCATTTTTTCAATTTTTATACTCATTTTTCACCCAAATAGTCCAACTCTGCTCTCAATTTTGACAAATTCAGCCCAACACTTCACATTCTCTTACCATTTCTGTGATTTTCTACCCCAAAAATGGGCTGTTCTCACCAAAAATTACCATTTTGGACCATTTTTTCAATTTTTATACTCATTTTTCACCCAAATAGTCCAACTCTTCACCCAATTTTGACAAATTCAGCCCAACACTTCACATTCTCTTACCATTTCTGTGATTTTCTACCCCAAAAATGGGCTGTTCTCACCAAAAATTACCATTTTGGACCATTTTTTCAAGTTTTATACTCATTTTTCACCCAAATAGTCCAACTCTGCTCCCAATTTTGACAAATTCAGCCCAACACTTCACATTCTCTTACCATTTCTGTGATTTTCTACCCCAAAAATGGGCTGTTCTCACCAAAAATTACCATTTTGGACCATTTTTTCAATTTTTATACTCATTTTTCACCCAAATAGTCCAACTCTGCTCCCAATTTTGACAAATTCAGCCCAACACTTCACATTCTCTTACCATTTCTGTGATTTTCTACCCCAAAAATGGTCTGTTCTCACCAAAAATTACCATTTTGGACCATTTTTTCAAGTTTTATACTCCTTTTTCACCCAAATAGTCCAACTCTTCACCCAATTTTGACAAATTCAGCCCAACGCTTCACATTCTCTTACCATTTCTGTG
The DNA here is from genome assembly GCF_964237585.1 of Gallinula chloropus. Classification (NCBI taxonomy): domain Eukaryota; kingdom Metazoa; phylum Chordata; class Aves; order Gruiformes; family Rallidae; genus Gallinula; species Gallinula chloropus. The sequence continues at coordinate 119,498 of NW_028168666.1, forward strand.
ATTTTCTACCCCAAAAATGGGCTGTTCTCACCAAAAATTACCATTTTGGACCATTTTTTCAAGTTTTATACTCATTTTTCACCCAAATAGTCCAACTCTTCACCCAATTTTGACAAATTCAGCCCAACACTTCACATTCTCTTACCATTTCTGTGATTTTCTACCCCAAAAATGGTCTGTTCTCACCAAAAATTACCATTTTGGACCATTTTTTCAAGTTTTATACTCATTTTTCACCCAAATAGTCCAACTCTTCACCCAATTTTGACAAATTCAGCCCAACACTTCACATTCTCTTACCATTTCTGTGATTTTCTACCCCAAAAATGGGCTGTTCTCACCAAAAATTACCATTTTGGACCATTTTTTCAATTTTTATACTCATTTTTCACCCAAATATTCCAACTCTGCTCCCAATTTTGACAAATTCAGCCCAACACTTCACATTCTCTTACCATTTCTGTGATTTTCTACCCCAAAAATGGGCTGTTCTCACCAAAAATTACCATTTTGGACCATTTTTGCAAGTTTTATACTCATTTTTCACCCAAATAGTCCAACTCTGCTCCCAATTTTGACAAATTCACCCCAACGCTTCACATTCTCCTACCTTTTCTGTGATTTTCTACCCCAAAAATGGTCTGTTCTCACCAAAAATTACCATTTTGGACCATTTTTTCAATTTTTATACTCCTTTTTCACCCAAATAGTCCAACTCTTCACCCAATTTTGACAAATTCAGCCCAACACTTCACATGCTCTTACCATTTCTGTGATTTTCTACCACAAAAATGGGCTGTTCTCACCAAAAATTACCATTTTGGACCATTTTTTCAATTTTTATACTCATTTTTCACCCAAATATTCCAACTCTTCACCCAATTTTGACAAATTCAGCCCAACACTTCACATTCTCTTACCATTTCTGTGATTTTCTACCCCAAAAATGGGCTGTTCTCACCAAAAATTACCATTTTGGACCATTTTTTCAATTTTTATACTCATTTTTCACCCAAATAGTCCAACTCTGCTCCCAATTTTCACAAATTCAGCCCAACACTTCACATTCTCTTACCATTTCTGTGATTTTCTACCCCAAAAATGGTCTGTTCTCACCACAAATTACCATTTTGGACCATTTTTTCAATTTTTATACTCATTTTTCACCCAAATAGTCCAACTCTTCACCCAATTTTGACAAATTCAGCCCAACACTTCACATTCTCTTACCATTTCTGTGATTTTCTACCCCAAAAATGGTCTGTTCTCACCAAAAATTACCATTTTGGACCATTTTTTCAATTTTTATACTCATTTTTCACCCAAATAGTCCAACTCTTCACCCAATTTTGACAAATTCAGCCCAACACTTCACATTCTCTTACCATTTCTGTGATTTTCTACCCCAAAAATGGGCTGTTCTCACCAAAAATTACCATTTTGGACCATTTTTTCAATTTTTATACTCCTTTTTCACCCAAATAGTCCAACTCTGCTCCCAATTTTGACAAATTCAGCCCAACACTTCACATTCTCTTACCATTTCTGTGATTTTCTACCCCAAAAATGGGCTGTTCTCACCAAAAATTACCATTTTGGACCATTTTTTCAATTTTTATACTCATTTTTCACCCAAATAGTCCAACTCTTCACCCAATTTTGACAAATTCAGCCCAACACTTCACATTCTCTTACCATTTCTGTGATTTTCTACCCCAAAAATGGGCTGTTCTCACCAAAAATTACCATTTTGGACCATTTTTTCAATTTTTATACTCATTTTTCACCCAAATAGTCCAACTCTGCTCCCAATTTTGACAAATTCAGCCCAACACTTCACATTCTCTTACCATTTCTGTGATTTTCTACCCCAAAAATGGGCTGTTCTCACCAAAAATTACCATTTTGGACCATTTTTTCAATTTTTATACTCCTTTTTCACCCAAATAGTCCAACTCTTCACCCAATTTTGACAAATTCAGCCCAACGCTTCACATTCTCTTACCTTTTCTGTGATTTTCTACCCCAAAAATGGGCTGTTCTCACCAAAAATTACCATTTTGGACCATTTTTTCAATTTTTATACTCATTTTTCACCCAAATATTCCAACTCTGCTCCCAATTTTGACAAATTCAGCCCAACACTTCACATTCTCTTACCATTTCTGTGATTTTCTACCCCAAAAATGGTCTGTTCTCACCAAAAATTACCATTTTGGACCATTTTTTCAATTTTTATACTCATTTTTCACCCAAATAGTCCAACTCTGCTCCCAATTTTGACAAATTCAGCCCAACACTTCACATTCTCTTACCATTTCTGTGATTTTCTACCCCAAAAATGGGCTGTTCTCACCAAAAATTACCATTTTGGACCATTTTTTCAATTTTTATACTCATTTTTCACCCAAATATTCCAACTCTGCTCTCAATTTTGACAAATTCAGCCCAACACTTCACATTCTCTTACCATTTCTGTGATTTTCTACCCCAAAAATGGGCTGTTCTCACCAAAAATTACCATTTTGGACCATTTTTGCAAGTTTTATACTCATTTTTCACCCAAATAGTCCAACTCTGCTCCCAATTTTGACAAATTCAGCCCAACACTTCACATTCTCTTACCATTTCTGTCATTTTCTACCCCAAAAATGGTCTGTTCTCACCAAAAATTACCATTTTGGACCATTTTTTCAATTTTTATACTCATTTTTCACCCAAATAGTCCAACTCTGCTCCCAATTTTGACAAATTCAGCCCAACACTTCACATTCTCTTACCATTTCTGTGATTTTCTACCCCAAAAATGGTCTGTTCTCACCAAAAATTACCATTTTGGACCATTTTTTCAAGTTTTATACTCATTTTTCACCCAAATAGTCCAACTCTGCTCCCAATTTTGACAAATTCAGCCCAACACTTCACATTCTCTTACCATTTCTGTGATTTTCTACCCCAAAAATGGTCTGTTCTCACCACAAATTACCATTTTGGACCATTTTTTCAATTTTTATACTCATTTTTCACCCAAATAGTCCAACTCTTCACCCAATTTTGACAAATTCAGCCCAACACTTCACATTCTCTTACCATTTCTGTGATTTTCTACCCCAAAAATGGTCTGTTCTCACCAAAAATTACCATTTTGGACCATTTTTTCAATTTTTATACTCATTTTTCACCCAAATAGTCCAACTCTTCACCCAATTTTGACAAATTCAGCCCAACACTTCACATTCTCTTACCATTTCTGTGATTTTCTACCCCAAAAATGGGCTGTTCTCACCAAAAATTACCATTTTGGACCATTTTTTCAATTTTTATACTCCTTTTTCACCCAAATAGTCCAACTCTGCTCCCAATTTTGACAAATTCAGCCCAACACTTCACATTCTCTTACCATTTCTGTGATTTTCTACCCCAAAAATGGGCTGTTCTCACCAAAAATTACCATTTTGGACCATTTTTTCAATTTTTATACTCATTTTTCACCCAAATAGTCCAACTCTTCACCCAATTTTGACAAATTCAGCCCAACACTTCACATTCTCTTACCATTTCTGTGATTTTCTACCCCAAAAATGGGCTGTTCTCACCAAAAATTACCATTTTGGACCATTTTTTCAATTTTTATACTCATTTTTCACCCAAATAGTCCAACTCTGCTCCCAATTTTGACAAATTCAGCCCAACACTTCACATTCTCTTACCATTTCTGTGATTTTCTACCCCAAAAATGGTCTGTTCTCACCAAAAATTACCATTTTGGACCATTTTTTCAATTTTTATACTCCTTTTTCACCCAAATAGTCCAACTCTTCACCCAATTTTGACAAATTCAGCCCAACGCTTCACATTCTCTTACCTTTTCTGTGATTTTCTACCCCAAAAATGGGCTGTTCTCACCAAAAATTACCATTTTGGACCATTTTTTCAATTTTTATACTCATTTTTCACCCAAATATTCCAACTCTGCTCCCAATTTTGACAAATTCAGCCCAACACTTCACATTCTCTTACCATTTCTGTGATTTTCTACCCCAAAAATGGTCTGTTCTCACCAAAAATTACCATTTTGGACCATTTTTTCAATTTTTATACTCATTTTTCACCCAAATAGTCCAACTCTGCTCCCAATTTTGACAAATTCAGCCCAACACTTCACATTCTCTTACCATTTCTGTGATTTTCTACCCCAAAAATGGGCTGTTCTCACCAAAAATTACCATTTTGGACCATTTTTTCAATTTTTATACTCATTTTTCACCCAAATATTCCAACTCTGCTCTCAATTTTGACAAATTCAGCCCAACACTTCACATTCTCTTACCATTTCTGTGATTTTCTACCCCAAAAATGGGCTGTTCTCACCAAAAATTACCATTTTGGACCATTTTTGCAAGTTTTATACTCATTTTTCACCCAAATAGTCCAACTCTGCTCCCAATTTTGACAAATTCAGCCCAACACTTCACATTCTCTTACCATTTCTGTCATTTTCTACCCCAAAAATGGTCTGTTCTCACCAAAAATTACCATTTTGGACCATTTTTTCAATTTTTATACTCATTTTTCACCCAAATAGTCCAACTCTGCTCCCAATTTTGACAAATTCAGCCCAACACTTCACATTCTCTTACCATTTCTGTGATTTTCTACCCCAAAAATGGTCTGTTCTCACCAAAAATTACCATTTTGGACCATTTTTTCAAGTTTTATACTCATTTTTCACCCAAATAGTCCAACTCTGCTCCCAATTTTGACAAATTCAGCCCAACACTTCACATTCTCTTACCATTTCTGTGATTTTCTACCCCAAAAATGGTCTGTTCTCACCAAAAATTACCATTTTGGACCATTTTTTCAATTTTTATACTCATTTTTCACCCAAATAGTCCAACTCTTCACCCAATTTTGACAAATTCAGCCCAACACTTCACATTCTCTTACCATTTCTGTGATTTTCTACCCCAAAAATGGTCTGTTCTCACCAAAAATTACCATTTTGGACCATTTTTTCAAGTTTTATACTCATTTTTCACCCAAATAGTCCAACTCTGCTCCCAATTTTGACAAATTCAGCCCAACACTTCACATTCTCTTACCATTTCTGTGATTTTCTACCCCAAAAATGGTCTGTTCTCACCAAAAATTACCATTTTGGACCATTTTTTCAATTTTTATACTCATTTTTCACCCAAATAGTCCAACTCTGCTCCCAATTTTGACAAATTCAGCCCAACACTTCACATTCTCTTACCATTTCTGTGATTTTCTACCCCAAAAATGGTCTGTTCTCACCAAAAATTACCATTTTGGACCATTTTTTCAATTTTTATACTCATTTTTCACCCAAATAGTCCAACTCTGCTCCCAATTTTGACAAATTCAGCCCAACACTTCACATTCCCTTACCATTTCTGTGATTTTCTACCCCAAAAATGGGCTGTTCTCACCAAAAATTACCATTTTGGACCATTTTTTCAAGTTTTATACTCATTTTTCACCCAAATAGTCCAACTCTTCACCCAATTTTGACAAATTCAGCCCAACACTTCACATTCTCTTACCATTTCTGTGATTTTCTACCCCAAAAATGGGCTGTTCTCACCAAAAATTACCATTTTGGACCATTTTTTCAAGTTTTATACTCATTTTTCACCTAAATAGTCCAACTCTTCACCCAATTTTGACAAATTCAGCCCAACACTTCACATTCTCTTACCATTTCTGTGATTTTCTACCCCAAAAATGGGCTGTTCTCACCAAAAATTACCATTTTGGACCATTTTTTCAAGTTTTATACTCATTTTTCACCCAAATAGTCCAACTCTGCTCCCAATTTTGACAAATTCAGCCCAACACTTCACATTCTCTTACCATTTCTGTGATTTTCTACCCCAAAAAAGGTCTGTTCTCACCAAAAATTACCATTTTGGACCATTTTTTCAATTTTTATACTCATTTTTCACCCAAATAGTCCAACTCTGCTCTCAATTTTGACAAATTCAGCCCAACACTTCACATTCTCTTACCATTTCTGTGATTTTCTACCCCAAAAATGGTCTGTTCTCACCAAAAATTACCATTTTGGACCATTTTTTCAATTTTTATACTCATTTTTCACCCAAATAGTCCAACTCTTCACCCAATTTTGACAAATTCAGCCCAACACTTCACATTCTCTTACCATTTCTGTGATTTTCTACCCCAAAAATGGGCTGTTCTCACCAAAAATTACCATTTTGGACCATTTTTTCAAGTTTTATACTCATTTTTCACCCAAATAGTCCAACTCTGCTCCCAATTTTGACAAATTCAGCCCAACACTTCACATTCTCTTACCATTTCTGTGATTTTCTACCCCAAAAATGGGCTGTTCTCACCAAAAATTACCATTTTGGACCATTTTTTCAAGTTTTATACTCATTTTTCACCCAAATAGTCCAACTCTGCTCCCAATTTTGACAAATTCAGCCCAACACTTCACATTCTCTTACCATTTCTGTGATTTTCTACCCCAAAAATGGTCTGTTCTCACCAAAAATTACCATTTTGGACCATTTTTTCAAGTTTTATACTCATTTTTCACCCAAATAGTCCAACTCTGCTCCCAATTTTGACAAATTCAGCCCAACACTTCACATTCTCTTACCATTTCTGTGATTTTCTACCCCAAAAATGGTCTGTTCTCACCAAAAATTACCATTTTGGACCATTTTTTCAAGTTTTATACTCATTTTTCACCCAAATAGTCCAACTCTTCATCCAATTTTGACAAATTCAGCCCAACACTTCACATTCTCTTACCATTTCTGTGATTTTCTACCCCAAAAATGGTCTGTTCTCACCAAAAATTACCATTTTGGACCATTTTTTCAATTTTTATACTCATTTTTCACCCAAATAGTCCAACTCTGCTCCCAATTTTGACAAATTCAGCCCAACACTTCACATTCTCTTACCATTTCTGTGATTTTCTACCCCAAAAATGGTCTGTTCTCACCAAAAATTACCATTTTGGACCATTTTTTCAAGTTTTATACTCATTTTTCACCCAAATAGTCCAACTCTGCTCCCAATTTTGACAAATTCAGCCCAACACTTCACATTCTCTTACCATTTCTGTGATTTTCTACCCCAAAAATGGGCTGTTCTCACCAAAAATTACCATTTTGGACCATTTTTTCAAGTTTTATACTCATTTTTCACCCAAATAGTCCAACTCTTCATCCAATTTTGACAAATTCAGCCCAACACTTCACATTCTCTTACCATTTCTGTGATTTTCTACCCCAAAAATGGTCTGTTCTCACCAAAAATTACCATTTTGGACCATTTTTTCAATTTTTATACTCATTTTTCACCCAAATAGTCCAACTCTTCACCCAATTTTGACAAATTCAGCCCAACACTTCACATTCTCTTACCATTTCTGTGATTTTCTACCCCAAAAATGGGCTGTTCTCACCAAAAATTACCATTTTGGACCATTTTTTCAAGTTTTATACTCATTTTTCACCCAAATAGTCCAACTCTTCACCCAATTTTGACAAATTCAGCCCAACACTTCACATTCTCTTACCATTTCTGTGATTTTCTACCCCAAAAATGGGCTGTTCTCACCAAAAATTACCATTTTGGACCATTTTTTCAAGTTTTATACTCATTTTTCACCCAAATAGTCCAACTCTGCTCCCAATTTTGACAAATTCAGCCCAACACTTCACATTCTCTTACCATTTCTGTGATTTTCTACCCCAAAAATGGTCTGTTCTCACCAAAAATTACCATTTTGGACCATTTTTTCAATTTTTATACTCATTTTTCACCCAAATAGTCCAACTCTGCTCTCAATTTTGACAAATTCAGCCCAACACTTCACATTCTCTTACCATTTCTGTGATTTTCTACCCCAAAAATGGGCTGTTCTCACCAAAAATTACCATTTTGGACCATTTTTTCAATTTTTTATACTCATTTTTCACCCAAATAGTCCAACTCTTCACCCAATTTTGACAAATTCAGCCCAACACTTCACATTCTCTTACCATTTCTGTGATTTTCTACCCCAAAAATGGGCTGTTCTCACCAAAATTACCATTTTGGACCATTTTTTCAAGTTTTATACTCATTTTTCACCCAAATAGTCCAACTCTGCTCCCAATTTTGACAAATTCAGCCCAACACTTCACATTCTCTTACCATTTCTGTGATTTTCTACCCCAAAAATGGGCTGTTCTCACCAAAAATTACCATTTTGGACCATTTTTTCAATTTTTATACTCATTTTTCACCCAAATAGTCCAACTCTGCTCCCAATTTTGACAAATTCAGCCCAACACTTCACATTCTCTTACCATTTCTGTGATTTTCTACCCCAAAAATGGTCTGTTCTCACCAAAAATTACCATTTTGGACCATTTTTTCAAGTTTTATACTCCTTTTTCACCCAAATAGTCCAACTCTTCACCCAATTTTGACAAATTCAGCCCAACGCTTCACATTCTCTTACCATTTCTGTGATTTTCTACCCCAAAAATGGGCTGTTCTCACCAAAAATTACCATTTTGGACCATTTTTTCAAGTTTTATACTCATTTTTCACCCAAATAGTCCAACTCTTCACCCAATTTTGACAAATTCAGCCAACACTTCACATTCTCTTACCATTTCTGTGATTTTCTACCCCAAAAATGGTCTGTTCTCACCAAAAATTACCATTTTGGACCATTTTTTCAAGTTTTATACTCATTTTTCACCCAAATAGTCCAACTCTTCACCCAATTTTGACAAATTCAGCCCAACACTTCACATTCTCTTACCATTTCTGTGATTTTCTACCCCAAAAATGGGCTGTTCTCACCAAAAATTACCATTTTGGACCATTTTTTTCAATTTTTATACTCATTTTTCACCCAAATATTCCAACTCTGCTCCCAATTTTGACAAATTCAGCCCAACACTTCACATTCTCTTACCATTTCTGTGATTTT